>NC_135624.1:27537398-27840428 GCF_053574225.1 Canis aureus | reverse complement strand
CAAAGGCAGATGCTCAACTGCTGAGCCACCCAGGTGCCCCTGTTTTCTGGTAGTTTATTATCAGTGCTCTCTACTAGACTAGAAGCTCTGTGATCGCAGGAATGAAGTCTGCCTTGTTATGATTTTCTACTCAAGGCTACTCACAGAGCAAGAGGAAAATGACAGTGAGTAGCCTTGGAAGCCATAAGGATTCTTGGTCTAGGGATGAGAACCAGAGTGCACCTGGTCAAAATTCTTTATTTAACAAGTGAGAAAATCAAGATCCAGACTTGTAATGAGCTCTCCTGAGGTTCCCCAGTCAGTGCCTGCCTGGCATCTCCTGGTATTTGGGGTATCCTTCGTTATCAAGTTCTCTTGCCCTAGGCTTCTGGAAACTATGCCATAACTATAGATTATTAATGGAATAATCTGACAGGAAAACCAAATGCTTCATGCATTTCAACCTTTCACTGAGAAATGAAAGCAAACCCTAAGGAAATGCCATCTGACTAATTTCTAACCAAGGCAAATCTTCTCTCTTAGTCACCTCTAACAAAAATGTCAGTGTTCTACAAGCACAGTGAAAGCTGCCAAGGTCCATGGCAGCTTCCCAGATCTGCTCTGCCCTATAAGGGGACCTGGGGTGCATTGCAGAGCAGGGTGGCTTAGTTTTTTCTGGGCAAGTAGAGGAAAACTAGAACGTTAAGCAGACACTTCACCTCTCCACTCTCTTTTTTTTTTTTTTTTTTGACTAGGGAAGGTTTCTATCATCATCTGTGGCCTATATGTTAATTTATTGTATTCGTGTTCCTGTTTCTTTCCCTCCCCGAGTCTTAGTTTTCTTGTTCCTACAATGCAGTGGTTGATATTGGGGTCCTTCAGCCATAGTATTCTATAATTTTGCTTCATGGAGTTAGTTCTCAATATTTAATGAGGACATATGATTTGTAGAGCACTTTTCTTAAATCTACCATGTAGAAACCAGATGATCACTTCAGTTCCTATTAGCATACTATTAACATCCTCTACTATCCTGAGCAAATGTGAGGTGGCAGTGAATCCTGGAGCTAGCACCTTCTGTTTTATGCTCCCTAGGACTTCACTGTTTTTGCTAGACCAGTATATTCAGAGAGAGAAGGACATTCTTAAAACTGATAATGGAGTTTATGTCAGACAATCCAGGGTAGTCTGACTACATGATCACAAGGAGGCTTTCTAGGATGGCCAACATCACCTACCAAATGCCAAGTCACTGGGGCATTTGTTATTTAATCTACAAATATGTACTAAGCAACTTTTAGGTGATATACATTGTGTTAGGTACTGAGGAATCAGAAAGAATTAGAAAATAGTCCCTGTCTTCTAGAAATACACAGCCTAATGGTGAGGTAGGCAGGTGAGCTATGACCATGCAGTCAGATATGCACATGAGTAAAGCAACTTTTTTCTTGGCTTGCTCATAGGAAAGGGTGTCCCTAATTCCATCTGAAGCCATCAGAATGGGCATCTCAGAGCAGGATATTTGAACTAGCTCATGTAGGGTAAGAAAAAGTTTACTTGGTAGATAGGGAAGCCACATCACATGGAGAAGCAGCAGTGCACAAAAGTACTGAGTTTCGGCTTGGGATCTTTTAGAAATGGTGAGATAAGTGAGATGATTTTGTGGTGACATCAGGGAAGGGAGAAATGAAGAAGAGAGTGGAGATGGGGCTGGAGGAGCAGGTTGCAGTTGAATTGAGAAGGTCTTACATACCATATTATGGGCTTGGACTCCATTTTATGCAGGAAAGTAGAGATCTGGATTAATGTGGGGTGTGCGCATGCACGTATGTGTGCACACACAACATAATCAGGTATTGGTTTTTTGGAAGCTAAGGGTAGCAAGGGAAGGATGGAGAACGTAAATTAGAGAGATACTAGAGAATACAGATTCTGTGGAATAGCGAACATTTTGGTAGCTACACTGCTGAGGTGTAAATGGGGAAGCAAGCTATGGAAAAACGTTTTGGAGCTGATTGGTGAGTGCAAGGTCATGTATTTATACTAAGGAGTTTGTGTCAAAAGATACAGCAAGGGAATGCTACTCATAGCTTTTTTCCTGTGGTTTGTATGACAGTTATTAATGGAGCACATACTGGGAACCCTGCATGGCACTGAGTTCTGGTGATTGAAATAATCCACGCTGAAGACAGGACTTACCTACAGGAGGCAACTTTCCCCACCTTTTATATATGCTTATGGCTAAAGTCATGTCATGCACCAAGGAGTGCATGGTTGACGTTCTCTTACCGGGCAGCTTTGACAAACCTCTGGCATCTTGGATCCTCCATTAGCCACTCCTGCAAGAAAGCTAACCTCATGTTTGGCTCCATCACTGTTGGAGAGAAGCTCAATTGCATTTTCAAGCAGCAGGATAAATACAATTGTGCTCCTGAATATAACAGGGACAAGAGGACCAGTGTGAAATCCAGACCTTCAGAGGAAAGAATGCATAATTTAAAAATGAATAAACAGAATTCTCCTATCTTCTTCCCATTGGCAATGCATCTGAAGGCCTTGACTCAGCATTAGTGGGTTTAAATGCTATGCTTGCCCATCCCTTTTGGCAGTGATTGATTGCATTGTTGGCTGTTTTCGCCACATGAATGTGGGATCTTTGGAGTGCTTAATTCCTCGCAAGTTCCATTTGAGGGTGGAAGAGCTAAAACAAGCTATAACCAGTAGACGGCCCAGTGACTCAGGAGCTTAAGCATTTAACTAATTACTGAAGAAAAATGTGGCAAAGATTTGCAGTTAATAAGAATGAAAGAAGAATCACTGGGGCCTGAATTATGCAAGCTTCTAGTTCCTTTTGGGACCATATCAGAACTTCAGGAGAAGAAAGGCTACCTTTTACCTTTGAGGAATTTGCAGAGTAATTTTTTTTTCATTGGTGACTGACAAAGAGAATAATTTCAACACCTCAGAAAAATGCCTCATCATTTCCTCTTGTGAAATCTGGGTGCTTTTGAATGAACTCACATTAGGAATGTGGATCCCTATCCACTAGGGTCATTTTTAACTCAAAATTGCTATCAAGTGTTAGTGCTGGTCAGAAAGCACTTCCTTTGCCTTCCGTGAGCATCCTGTGACCTATATTCATCCTTTGAAGTCAGGGAAATTTAATAATTGAAAACACAGCCTTTTGTCAAATGTGTTCAAATCCCAGTTTAACCTCTTTCTAGTTATAGGACTATCTTCTCTGAGCCTCAGTTTTATCATCTCTAAAATGGGTCTAATTATATCTACTTCCCAGGAAGTTCAAAGGGTTAAATAATAACATGTGAAAAATATTTAACATACTGTCAGGGAACAATATTTATTCAATGTCACTGTTGTGATTATTAACAAAAATAAAATAAAGAGTTAGAAAATGCACACTGACATTGTTAGCATTTATAGTGTTATCAACTCTGTTTGTAAAGGGATTTCTCCAGGTAAAGGGAAAATTTTGATTTCTACTTTTATCTGATAAAAAAGCTAGGTTAAAAAAAACTACCTTTATGAATGATACTTTCTAATGTTGAAGAAAGATACTATTTTAATACTTTATTTTTAGACCTTTTAATTTAGTTGTTTGTTTTCCCTGCCTTATTTTAGAAAAGAATTTCAAAGTAGCTTATAAGCTATAAACAAAATAAGAAAAATTGAATTATGATTAATGTTTTTCACCTATAATTTGTTTTCATTTATAATCTTAGTGACATTTAAAAAATATCAGTGAGAGTGACAAAACATGAGAGACACCTAACTCTGGGAAACAAACAAGGGGTGGTGGAAGGGGAAGTGGGGGGGGGATGGGGTGACTGGGTGACAGGCACTGGGGGGCACTTAGCGGGATGTTATGCTATATGTATGGGTGTTATGCTATATGTTGGAAAATTGAACTTCAATTAAAAAAAACTGCAATTAAAAAAACACAAATTAAAAAAAAAAGTTGTATAATTCCCCAATTGACAAATAGGCATTGCTTAATATGTATTTACTGAACTTAAGTGAAATGAGCAGGAAGAAAAAAATCCAATAAATGTTTTTCTTTGAGACCTTTTTTTTTGTCAACATTTAGCTCTTAAATTTGACCATTAAATGGATTTAAACTCAGAAATAATGAGATTTTTTTTATTACTTAATGTTCATGTTAATCCATTTTAAAATTAATTTTGAGGGCACCTGAGTGACTCAATCAGTTAAGTGGCCGATTCTTGGTTTCAGCTTAGGTCATCATCTCAGGATCTTTTTTTTTTTTTTAATTTTTTATTGGAGTTCAATTTGCCAACATATAGCATAACACCCAGTGCATCTCAGGGTCTTGATATTGAGTCCAGCCTTAGGCTCTGAGCTCTATAGGGAGTTTGCTTGAGATTCTCCCCCTCCCTCTGCCTCTCCCCACTATGCTCTCTCTCTCTTTCTCTCCCTCTCAGATAAATAAATAAATCTTCTAAAAAATAAAATCAAATTAATTTAGATACTTTAATCATTTTGAATAGGTACTAAGTTCCCATGGTTCAAAATTGGAAAGATATATACAGTATCCATGGAAACTTCTGGTTTTGTTAACCACTTATATATTCTATCCAGAGACAACTTATGTTACCAGCTTTTGTTTTCTATCCACTGTTGAGGTTTGTAAAATAACACTGTGTCAAGATTAGCATGTAGAGCAATGACCACTGCTTGCCTTTGAGATTAGAGATGTGTAGGTTCTATCATGGATTCTCCTTAGTAGCTTCAGATCTTTGGGCAAGGGGCTTACCATCTCCATGATCCAGTCTCTAACTCTGTAAATGAATAAATTCTTTGCAGGGAGGTTGAGGTTTAAATGAGGGGATATATGCAAACACCGGCACACAGTAGGTGCTCAGGAAATACCATTTTTTTCATCTTTGTGTATTTCAATCTTCGGATCTAAAGCTTCTTTGATTTTGATTGCTTTAGTGACTTGAATGTATATTTAAAATTTTCAGACTGGTCATTTGAAAGATAAGGGGAACACTGAGGCATTTCTTTATCCTTTCATTTCTAGGGTTGCTACATTTATTCATTTAAGATCTGTGGACCTAAAAAAAAAAAAAAATGATCTGTGGACCTTCTGTGTATTCCTCATTGCTATGGGCTTCCTTTTTCCCCTCTCTAGCTTCATCCTTTTTATTATTACTCACACAACTTCAGTGCCATTGACTTTAGAAAATCCTACACTTGCCAAATGGAGCAAGAATTAGATTTCCTTTTGTTGAAACTACCTTTCTCCTACAAATGTAATGGACTCTATAGTGTGGTGGTTATGTGTGTTAGTTTTGGAGGCACACAGACCTTGATTGGAATCTGGACTTTGTCACTTTCTAGCTAACTAATCTTAGGCATCTAAATTACTGTATCTAAACCTCAGTTTTTTCATCTGGAAAATTAAGCTAGAAATATCTCCACCCCTGGGGTATTTGAGGATGAAAGGAAAAATATAATAAAAGCTCCTGATGTGTAGCAAGTGACCAATAAGCTGTGGCTTTTGTAATTATTATTCTGAAACACAGAAGAGGCCTAAACACTTTCCAAATGTTCTGCTCTGTCTGGCCAGCAAAATGGGGACCTACAGATATGCAAATAAGCTAGCATTTTATAATGGTGGTTAATGATATATGATATTTCCACTTGCCATTTTATATTTTGTTTCACAAGATGGTCTTTAATACATCATTGAATAAATGTTGACTGTTCTCATTCATGAGGATAGGGCTGGAACTAAGTATGGTGGACCTGCTCCTGTGTTGAAGGAGAGCACATCAAATCTACTTGTAAACTTAGATTCTTGATTTTGCTATGGTTGCCTTAATTTCTTTTTCTTTCTTTCTTTCTTTCTTTCTTTCTTTCTTTCTTTCTTTCTTTCTCTTTCTTTCTTTCTTTCTTTCTTTCTTTCTTTCTTTCTTTCTTTCTTTCTTTCTTTCTTTCTTTCTTTCTTTCTTTCTCTCTTTTCTTTCCTTTCTCCAATTTCCCTTTCTCATTCCTTCCCTTTGTTCCTTTCATAATGTTATATCTATTGTAGAGAACAAATAATAGACCAGTTCTGCTTTCAAGGAAGGTACAAGGAGGGACAAAAGCATAAGTTATTAGATAGCATCCACATGTCAGGCCTGGTACTAGACACACTTTCTACAGTTTCTCAATTTAGTCTTCACAGCACCCCTGGAGGTATTAGTTGCCCAGAAAGGGTAACCAAGTTGTCCAAAGTCACACAGCTAACAAGAAAATCTGCCATTTGAAAATAAGATTGTCTGATTCCATATGTAATTGGTAGATGTGTGTATGTGTGTGTGTGTGGAAAATATGAAATATCACAACTTCTCTGCAAACACTAGAGACACTCTAAGGCAGACTGTGATGGCGTTTCTCATTCTCAGTTCTTGTACTTGCAGAAAGTGAAGAAGTTTGGGCATCCACTAGCCTTCAGTACTCTTCCCCTTGCTCTGAGGTTGTACAATAATATTCATTTCTTTCCCTCCCATGGGGCTTCCAGGCTTGTCATCTGTTCACTCTTGATGTATGCTTGCCTCATCACCAAATAGGGTGGCCCAGCAAATGTTTATTTAATGGATGAATTAATAAATAAATGAGAAAGTGAAAGAGAGTGGCTAACATGAGGTCATTTATATATTGGCCTTTGTCTTGTCCTTCTGGACTTGTGATATTGGCTTCTAGCAGATTTTTTAAAACCTCTTTTTTTTTCATCATGCCTCTAAGTTACCCCTCCATACACATGTGCAAAGATGAGGAGGAAGGGGTGTTTTTGGCCAAATAGCATATCTTTGACCCTGGTATCAGTCTCATCCACATCCTCAAAGGCATCTCCCAAAGTTCTATTTGATTACTTGGAAGCCATGAGGCAACCATATTCTCCATGCCTATATTTTCATCTCATTTCTGCTGAGACAGTGTTAAGATTCATCTGTGGGATTCTAGGGAAGAGAAGTTAAGCTATTAATCCCATTGACTGGATGATTTGGATCTCAAACTGATTTATTAATAAGAATTACTTATTTTGACCACTTTCTTCAGAGGAAACTGCTTGGACTTTGCCCCTTCTCTATTGTACCTTTCCCCCTTCCATAGATATCAGAGTTTGAGGAAACATGCCAATAGAGAAATCAATTAGCTCTCTTCAGGGTCTCACAATGTGATTTCTGGGAATTGCTGATTCACCAGATTAATCTTCATCAGGTGTATACATAGCACTTAACCCATCAATTCCCTCAAACTCCTTTGGGTTTATGATCCCATTGGCAATAAATACTCTAAGATAAAAGCATAGTGTGTTTGCAGAGACTTCTGTGGATCTGCTCTCTCTGTGGTACATGGAAAAGTCCTTAATTGCAGTCTTGATCTACCATTTACATAGTAAATTTTCTATAATCATTTGCCTTGTTCAGGTTGGTGATTTTAGTCTCTCATCTCTGAATGACTGAACATGTCTAATTCCCATTTTAATCATATTACCTGGATGAGTAAAAGTAGCTCTAGACTGATTTATGCATTTTAGCTGCCAGGGAAAAAAACCCAATCAATGAGATGCTTAACCTGTTTTGAGGGCAGCTACAGGCCATAGGCATTGGTATTCTTGCAGACTATGAGATATTTTATGTTCTGATAAGGGATAGAAATTCTTGTCTCAAATGGCTCCCCATCATACTGAGATCTTGCAACAATAACATTACTGATTCAGACATTAATCTTAAATATCTAGGGAGCCCTAAAACATTGTAACCCACTAGCAAGGACCATGGTAATTGCCACGTAAATCCCCTCCATAATCTGGCTCTTATTATGACCAGCCAGCCAAGGTTTGCCCTTAAATCATCCTGGTTGAACAGAGCCTTGTAGAAGCAGCATCACCTACACATATCTCTGCTTCTTTTCATTAACCTGCTATCCTCTTTACAAATGGGGTTCTTCACCCATTCCCTTCCTCCAGATTAGTAATGCCCTGTTAAGTAAACAAACATGAAATTTCAAAGGGAAACAGGAGCAATAATCATTACCAGCTGCCATGTCAAGCATTGGGAAATCACGATTTGCAGAGAAAAATCCACGCTGCCTTTTGAAGGCACTCAGGCCTTTAGAACTGGATAAATGTATAACTTCCAAGCCAGACTCTATTGTTTCAACAATAAGTCCTGAGCCTTGGGAAAGGTGCTGAGAAATGAACTTTGGTTTTCTCCACAATCTATCTGGAGCATTCGGTGACGACATTGACTTTGAAATTAGGCTAACCTGGCCAATCCTACTGCTCACCAGCTTGGGTAAGTTATTAATTTCTGTATCTATTCATTCAGTCCACAAATATTTTGTGTTTTTTTTTATGATAGTCACAGAGAGAGAGAGAGAGAGAGAGGCAGAGACACAGGCAGAGGGAGAAGCAGGCTCCATGCACCGGGAGCCCGACGTGGGATTCGATTCCGGGTTTCCAGGATCGCGCCCTGGGCCAAAGGCAGGCGCTAAACTGCTGCGCCACCCAGGGATCCCTATTTTGTGTTTTATACTTGCTAGGCACTGTCTATACAAAACAACAACAACAACAACAACAAAACCAATAAAAACCCCCTCCCAAATCTAAAATAATCCAAAGACAATGGGAAACTCAGAAAAATCTCAGAAAAAAAGTTAACTAGACTTGGAAGGTGAAGGTGGGCTTCTTAGAGGAAACAATATGGAAGATGAAGAGGATTAGTCCCAGCTTTCTTATCTGTGAAATGGGCATGATGAACCTACCTTGAAAGTAGTTACAACATTAAATGAGATGATGGTTCTTAAATGCACAACTTTAATGGACTCAAGTGTGGCATGTGATAAATCTTACCAGTGTTTTTATCTGATTGTAAGTTACATTTTTCATTGTATACAATTTTGAAATGGCACAGAAATATTAAAAAGGAAGAAAATAAAAGCCACTTATATCCTACATTCTAAAAATGTTTACCTTGTGTTGACATTTTAACATATTTCCTTTCAAACACTTTTGTTCCTTTATAAACTCACATTTTGGAGGTTATCCTTTTTTTATTTTATTTTTTAAAGATTTTACTTATTTTATTTATTCATGAGAGACACACAGAGAGACAAAGAGGCAGAGACACAGGCAGTGGGAGAAGCAGGCTCCATGCAGGGAGCCTGACATGGGACTCAATCATGGGTCTCCAGGATCAGGCCCTGGGCTGAAGTCGGCGCTAAACCGCTGAACCACCTGGGCTGCCCGGAGGTTATCCTTTTAATGTATTCTGAATCCTTATTATGTTAAAGCACATCATCAAACAGTCATTGTAAACATTATTTTCAATGACTATGTTATACAACAAATGGATTTATTATAATTTAGTTAATAATTCATCTATTTCTATTCATTTAGGCGGTTTTCAATTTGTAGCCATTATAAATTGAATTTTAGACTATTATAAATCATGCTTAAATGAACATCTTTGTGCATAAATCTTTGTGCCTATTTTTGATTATTTCCTTAGGCTAGCTTCCCAGTAGAATGGCTGGGTCATAGGCTATGAATATTTTTAAGGCTCTGTAGTAATATTGCCAAATTGTCTTCCAAAGGGGTTATAACAATTTACATTCTGATGGGGAGTGAATGAGCTGGCCTATCTCCACATTCACTTGCCAGCTAAAGTGAAGTTACCATTACTGTTCTTATTACCATTTGCCATTAGGTCCTCAGAGGCATAACAGGCTTTCAGAATTCAACTAGATTTATTTTTCTTGTCACTAAATTTAAAAGTAGTACCTGTATTTTATAACTACTGGGAAAATAGAGAAAAATAATCAAACAAACAAATAAAAGAAAACCAAAGTATGAACAATCCTACTAATCAGAGATAACCACTCTCAAACCAATATTTTTAAATTGTATTTACAATGTAGATGTGTTTTCATAATTGCTCTGCATGTCATTAACATTCTTTTAAAAATGCCATTTTAAACAATTGCCTGTACAACCATTTTTCTGATCATTTCCACCCCCCCTCTCAGCCCTGGGGGTGTGAGGAATTAAACATATTTATCAAATTCTATAGACTAGGGTTTCTCAACCTTGGCATACTTTGGACCAGATAATTCTTTGCTGTTGGAGGACTGTCCTGTGCACTATAGGATGTTCAGCAATTCCCTGCCTTCTACTCACCAAATGCCAGTGGTACCATCCCACTCACACCCAGACTTGGGGTAACCAAAGATATCTCCAGACTTTGCCAAATGTCCCCTGGATGGCAAATCTACTCCAGGCTGATGCCATTGGACTATACTCACCATCCCATGCTCCTGGAGTGGCCGTGGTTGGCCTAGATTTAAATGACCCCAGTGAGGGCACATTGACAACCAGCTGAGATGGCACATTTCAGACAGCTCCACCCAAAAAGTGCTTCCTTACATGAATCTGAGTCTTCTTGAACTTTTTAGGCACTATCTTGGCTTTTCATTATATATATATATATATATATATATATATATATATATATATATATATATTCTGCAGAAATCTTTTATCTTTTGTACAGCTATTTCCAAAATTAGAAGGCTACTAATATCTTTAAACTAAAGAACCCCTTTCTTTTTCCCCATCACTGAGACATCTTTTCAATCCCCTCTCAATATAGTCTCCATCTTCTGAATGTATCTCTCTTCTGGTCTTTTACTGTCCTTTTTGGTGTGGCATCGAATGTGAACTGAACAGAGTAGAACAGGACAAATCAGGTTTTTCCTGCCTCTATCTCAGCCCACAGACTATGAATCTTATGAAATTACCTTTATTCCACCATTTTTGATCCACCATGAAATGGAAATTTCATATTCTAAAACCTAACATATTTCCACATATTCAAACATCAACTTTACCTTTATGGAGACTATCACATCAATGGCTCCTATTTCATTTACTGTTGATTAGAGACTCTAAAATTGTTCACAAATCCCCAAGTTTGACTTGTCTGATTAAACCAAGAGTCAGCTGCCCCATTTCTAATGACTGTATGCCCACAGAAACTAGACAGAAAAGCATAGAAATATAGAGTGATGGAATAGGAAGAGACCAAAGAAACCATTTGATTTCACATCCTCCTTTTACACAGGGGTACCGAGGATCAGAGACAAAATGCTTGTCCAAGTTTTACAGCTAACTCTTAGTAGGATTTCATCTGGAAGCCTGATTCCAAGACTACTGATCTGTTCGAGGACACCAAGAAAAACAATGGAATGGGTTAAAAAAATGTATAGTGTGTGTGTGTGTGTGTGTGTATTTGTGTGTAAGTATTCTGTTAATGTAGATAGATAAATAGAGCAAGGAAAGAAAGATGGGACTAGCAGGCACAACCTATAACAGTGAGGTCTGCAAAGAAAGAAAATTGATGAGAAGATCAGGAAATGAGCAAATGGGTTTTTATGACTGTGGCCAAGACAATAAAATATATTTGACTGGGCAAATCTGAATGGGAAAAAGAATGGGTCAACTGAATCCTGCTCCTTCTAAGTGTTCAGGTCTTCCCTTTCAATATAGCCACTTTAAATTAATTTCATTAATGGACCACAGGAATCTTGGGCAGACAGTGGTTATTGCTATTCTGGATCTCAGTGTAAATTAGTCCTAGTCACATTAGCCCCCTGCATTTCCCCACCTCTACTAATTTTTTTGTCTTCCTCTAGCTGGTCAAGGCTCTATTCCACTAGAAAGAGAAAACAATTTCTAAAGTGAACATTTGATGGGTACCTGGTGGCTCATTTGGTTAAGCTACTACCTTCAGCTCAGAGAACTGGGTTCGAGCCCTGCATCAGGCTCCCTGGTTCTCCCTCTCCCTCTGCCCCTCCCCCCACTTGTGTTCTCACTCACTTTGCTCTCTCACTCTCAAATAAATAAATTCTTTAAAATAAATAAATAAAATGAGCATTTGATGAATTTAACCAAAAAGTCACCACCACCATCAACTTTGAAAACAATAATAAAAATTCAAAAAATCTTCACTATTTTGTTTCTAATTGGCTTTGGTTTCCCATGCACCTATCAAGTTCAATAAATGGACAATATAAATAAACAATGTGGCTATTTCACAAGACACTTGCACACTTATCTCCCCTCCCTGCACCCTTTTCCCTGTCAACTCATAAACTTTGTATGTGCTTTGTGACTCAGCATACCTGTGACAATAACTATATGGCCCTTTATAGATATCAACAGGATGTTTGATTTAGGTTAGCCATGAATAAATACTGATATCACTAATCCTAAACATCACAAGTAAGATAAAAATAAATATTCTGACCTTGCGGTGAGTGAGTAATTGGACATGAATTACATTTGTCTTTTTGATAATGATGCAAAGCAGAATGGCAGAGTGAGGGGACATCCTGTATTTACGTGCTTCCACGACAATGGGTAATTAAGTGGAGTTGAATAGTTTAAGGTCAAACTGTGGTTTGACTCTTTATTTGCTGCTTTCAGGAGCACAGCTGAGACCAAAGGGGTAAACAGTGATGCCCTCCAATGGCCAGGATATTTAGGAATATGGGTTTTAGAATCAGGGACAAAAATTGCTCTCGGATTCCTGCTCTGTCTAGCCTTCTGGTTTGTCTGGGCTCAGATGAGATGAAATATGAACATGTCATACAGTAGGCGACACACATATGGTAGAAATTAATAGCATTGCTTCCCTATAGGTAAGTGAAATCTCTGATTCCATTTCTTTAGTTAAATGATTCCTAACCCTTTAACAGTGGTCATGCACCTTTTTGAAAGTATGATGAAGACTATGGGCCCACTTCCCAGTAAGCACACCACTCATGCAGACACATGTACATGTAATCTCTCTGTCACACACACACCACACATGAACACGCATGCATGTGCAAACACATATATCTCCCACACACTTATACACACATCACACATACCAAATATGCATATGCACTTATACACACTCTTACATAACATTCCAGAAGGTTGTTAGAACTTCAGCAAGCTTATCCCTTTCAGGGATCCCTGAAAACTAGAAAAAGAACTCCATCCAAGTTGTTTTGGGGCAAAAAAGCTTTAGAAACAGTATCCTTTATCAAATGTGTCAGTATTCCCTAGGCACTTCCCATTTAAAAAAACAAGGCAAAGAAAAGTCTACTAGCTTGCCAGAAGTCAGGGCTGGCTCATGGGAATAGGACCTATGTAGACACACCATGAGGGCCCTGTACTTAGAAGGCCCCACACTTGACTTAATGCTCTACTGTTCCTGACTTGACATTTTGAAGAGCAGGCCCCATGTTTTCATTCTGCCTGGAGCCCACAGTTGTAGAGCTGATCCTTCTCCGAGTCACAGTCACTCACCCTGTGGGTTGCCAAGCAGAGATTCTCCCTCCACCTTTGCCTCCCCAATCCAGACTTCTCCAGATTACCCCTTATTTCCCCCCATCACAGTTATCCTCATTTTACATAGAAATTTTATATGTTTATTGTTTGATTCTCTAATCAGCTCCATGAGAGCAAGGCTTTGATTTCTGCTGTATACCACACCTAGTACAGTGCCTGGCACATGGCCAGTCCTTCATAAATATGCATTGAATGAATGAATGAATTCAACTTAGGCACCTTGAAAGCAGAGCATCCTTTACATTTAACCAGTTAACACAATGAGCTATCATCCTGTAGTCTCTTATTACAGCATCACCCTGTACACTGAGAAAATTCAGAGTTCCCTGGGGGCCAGCAGATACACATGACTCTTTTGAAATAAGAATCTGTGCATTTGACTGGAGGAAAAATAGGAGGCACTTTTCAAGAAAACAAATTCTGCTGTCACACTTGATTATTGGAATAATAGAGAGTAAAAAAAAAAAAAAAACCCTAACAGTTCTTGAATACCTACTCTGTACTTGGAGATAGGTAATTAAAGGTATTTTACTTAATTTAATTTAATTATCCCTCAACCCATTTGTGGATGCTTTATTATCTCCTCCATCTTATGGAAAAGGCTCAGAGGTGATCAATCCCTCACGCCAGCTTCCTCAGTCAATAAAGGATGAACATGTAATTTGCCATCACAGAGTGATGATGGTTACAGCGTATCAACTTTTATAACTTGGGAAGCTCATATCTTCCTGTAAATAAAAAGAGTATTATTTATGGGGGTATTCAAGTTTGGGATCCAGTTTTCCTCCCTGCTTTTTTTGCTGGGTTTTGCTTTCTTTGGTGAGAGTTAAGGAAAGGGAGGTCAAAGGCAATATGGTGTCAGTTATTCATTTCCTCTGATATTCATTTACTTAGGATTTATGGTGCCAGGCTCTGTGCTGGCTGCTTGTGGGGGATACAGAGGTGAATCAGACACTGTCCTGTTCTCAAGAAGGTCACTGCTTCCCGTTGGCAACAAAATATTCAGTCATTCCATAAATACCCATCCCCTTAGCAGCTACACTCTGCCCAGCACAGGGCTAATTGACAAATGGACCATCACCCTTTTCCTCATGGAGCTCCCAGCCTGGAAGGGAGGCTCCTGACTTCCAAAAAATGCAATGATCAAAATGCAGAAGCTATTGTAAGAGGTGTGAGAACAAAGGTCTGTGTTGCTCCTGGTTGTATTCTGTTGGTAGTTAGTACAGTTCCTGGCATGTACTAGGTGCTCAATAAATATTTGTCAAGATACTGAAGTGTTCCAGTGCCATCAAATGTAAAGGACGATGGGCCTCCTGTTGAGGGAAGTAATATGTTGAGAGAGAGGTAATATCAGACAGGTGAAATCTGAGCTTTTCTTAATCAAGAATGTTTGCAAGGAAAGGACCTTTGAGAAGAAAGAAAAAAGATACCGATGAGTCAAAGATTAGCTTTGCTAAAATTGTACAGGGGCAGTTGAATTTGGTGAGAGTCTGCGTTTCCAGAACAGGTGGGGATGACAAGAAGCCATGGAAAGTGGGGCAAGGGCAGACTGTGAAAGCCTGTGTGCCTGGCTAGCACGGAAAGACACTGTCAGACTTGCAGTGCAGTAGTTTTGACCAGAAGTTAAGTCAGTGGCAGTGAGGATAAAAGAGAATGGACAGGTAGAGTTATAAGAATATGGACTCAGGGACACCTGGGTGGCTCAGCAGTTGAGCGTCTGCCTTCGGCTCAGGACATGATCCCGGGGTCCTGAGATTGAGTCCCACATTGGGCTCCCTGCAGGGAGTCTGCTTCTCCCTCTGCCTATGTCTCTGCCTCTCTCTGTGTCTCTCATGAATAAATGAATAAAATCTTAAAAAAAAAAAAGAATACAGACTCATATTTACTCCTCACAACCAGTCATTATTATCAAGATATTATTATCCTAACTCCATGATAAAGATATTATTATCCCTGCTTTACAGATGAAGAAATAAAGGCTTATGGAGGTTAAATGACTTTTTCTTTGGTCATAATCAGTTTCATAGTCAAAATTCAAAGCCCACGTATCTGACTGTAGCCAAGTATGTGGGAGAAATGCAGATGGTAGATGAGGCTAATTAGGTAGACCTAGATTGCACGTAGAAGACCCTATGGGCTTGATCCAGTCAATACCCTGGAGAACTCCTTGGGCTGGCCCGTTGTTGAAAGATTTTGAATTTATATACCTGCATCACACACCTCACTACTCCTTATTGCCCACAAAGCCTCTTTACATGTTCATGTGAACAGTCTGCCCCAATGAAGGCAACTAACCAAGAATGACTGAATAGGGAGTCTTAAAAAGGCAGAGCTCATTACAACCCATTTTGAGACAATAAGAAGATGTCAGTAAAGGATTTGAGATGAAGCAAAAAAAAAAAAAAGCAAAAAAAAGAGTTAATTTGGAATTGACATTTGGGAACTTTCATGAGTAGAGAAACAGGAAACCAGGGGATTTGTATTCAGTCCAGATGTGAGATGGACAGGAAGAGGGAAGGAACATGCAGAAAGATAATAGATTCCATTCTCTGGAGTCTGCCCAGAGCCGAAGAGGGGGGTGGATTTAGAGGGTGCGGGAAAGGAGGAAGAGGTAGGCCCCTGATCCTTTAGCATAATTCCCTTCTGGTGGAGTCATCTGTGTGAGTGAAGAATGAGGAGTCTGTGACCTGAGTACCATGTCTGTACAGTTCTTCACTTACCTAAAATGTTCTGGCTCTTTGAAAATTAGCAAGATTTACAAATTGGTGTGGTTATGGAGAAATGAGGAATTCCATACACAGTTCTGGAAGTAAATTGGTGAAGCCTTTTGAGACCAAAAAAAAAAAAAAAAAAAAAAGGAATATTGGGAATATTTTCTAAGAGTATTTAAGACATTCCTTTTCCGAAACCTGTCCTATGGAAACAATCTGAAATGCAGGCAAAACTCTAATACAAACACACACGTTCATCACAGTATATAAAACAGTCAGAAAACTGTAAAACATCTAAGTATCCAATGTCAAGCAAATTTTGGTATATTCACAAAATGAATAATATGCAACAGCTTAGTGCTTATTTAATAAGAATGTTCAGTAACGTGAGAAAGTATTTATGTTATAATAGCAAGTGAAAATAGCAGGATGCATAGTTGTATACGTGATATGGCGTGCCTAGAAAAATTCCAAATTCTGTATGCCAGGGGTTGGCAAGTTATGGCTCATGGGCCAAATCTATGCTGCTGCCTGTTCTTATAAATAACTGAAATCCAGCCACACTCATTCTGCATGTATTGTCTACAGCTGCTTCTGCGCTACAATGGTGGAATTGAGTTGTTGTGATATAAAGACCATCACTCCTCACAACCTCAATATTTATCATCTGGTTCTTAGAGAGTTTGCTGACTCTTGCTGGATGCTGAAACGTTAATGATTTTTGCAATTGCAGAATTGTGTTTTTGAATAAAGCTCTGTTATATTTATCTTTTATTTTCACAAGAGACACGTATTATTTTTACAATGTGTAAAAAAAGAATATTTAAAAATACCTGGCTACAAAAGAGAACGTAACATTCGCTATGATTTCCTCAGGACCGAATTCAGCTATGCAAAGTGAGGCAGTTCTGCTTACGTTGCTGTGAGTATTAGGAAGTCCCAAAGCGAACCCCCAGGGGTGATGACCTGTTCCACATTTTGAGTACATCCTTCAAGGGTGTGTTGTGCAGAGGGAAAATCTTGTGCTTTCCATAGCTATAGATTTGGCTACAATGCTGATTTTACATTGAGGAGGTTTGTGTGATAATGGAGAGAATCATTTCCCACAGCGGCTGACCTTCAGACGAGAATAGGATGCCTAAACACTTCGGGGCTCCAGTTGCCTTGTTTTCAAAACCAGCATAATAACCCATCACCTGCTACTAGTCAGAGGGCTGACTCAGATATCTTCTTGACCTTCTGTCTGGCTCTCAACTCTGCATTTCCATGATTTATCCATAATATTTGCTCAGCTTTCAGCACTGACGATCTTGCTCACTTGACTTCCAGAATTAGTGGGATGCAGGGATGGCAGTCAATATGGGGAGAAAAGCCTCTCTCTCCTCCACTTAACTCTCACATATCACCTGATGCCACCTGATGACCTCTGAGAAATAGAATCCCGAGTGGGATGGTACCCCTGCCTCTTCCGTCTCCCCAACCTATGTTCCCTCCAGTGGCTTTGATGTTGTGTGTTAAATGCCCTGCAATGCATGCCATTCCATGTATTGTTCAAAGAAATATGATGTCTGTGGGAAAGAAACACAATTCTGTTTGCTATGCTTCAGCCACCAAGAAAATGTACTAAAATAGCTAAAAAGGCAGTTCACCGGAAGAAAAATTCAAATAGATCTTTTTCTTGTAGTTCATAGTTCTGGTTTCTGTTTTTAATGGGGTTTTCATGGGGGAAAACATTCAACCTGAGAGCTGGACATTTTGAGACAGCAGAGGTGAGGACACCCACATGTCTTTCATTGTTGCCACAATTTCCCAGCCAAATTCAGGCACCATCCCTTGTAGGCAGAGACTTTTTTCAAAGTGTCATGTGGGTGATATAGGACATTTTCAGTTCCAAGAAGAACACGTTCTGAGGATCTACTGTATGTACAGCATGGTGACGATAGTTAATAATGTGTACACTTGAAAGTTGGTGAGAGTAGGTCTTAAGCATTCTCACCAAAGGAAAAAGAGAGGCGCCTATATTAACTGTGTGAAGTGACAGACATAATCATTTTACAATGGCTATGGATATCAAATCATTGGGTTGTATACTTTCAAAAGAATAAGAAAGCAAATAAAAACCCCCAAAGAGTCACCTACAGTTTATTTCTTTGTAAGTACAGAACGTAGCCAGGGAGAAAGTTGATGGCTACATAAACTTCATGGAGAAAAGGAAAGGGGATCTTAAACATCCCTTCTGTTGGATTGCTTAAATTATCTTCTTCCAAATAAATATGTTCTGCTGGATGCCTTTCCCGTCCACAGCTCTGTATGCCCAGGATTTGTTTCCCCAGATCCTGTGGCAATGGGAATGGGAAGACCATATCTCCCATCCCATTGCACAGGGCATGGCAAACTGGTGAAGGCATCGCATTTCTGGTTAAATGCAGACAGTTGGAAAAGGGGAGGAAAAGGTTACCTATCTTCCTCCAACCCTCTGACTACTGCCCTGGAACTTACACATTCTGATCTACTGTTTCATCTTAAGCATGGCAATTCTGTTACTCATGCTGAAAACACATTGCGCTGACTTTAGACACAGTTTCTAAGGCCATACCTGAGCCACACAACATTTGCTGTATGACCTTGGAAGCCCTGAACTGATATGAGTAATCCCCCAACTTATTCACATTTTCAACTCCAAATAACTGGGTTTTCTAAAATCCAAAGCATGCTCCAAGATTGAGGTTCTCTTGGGCATTGAGATGATGGCCATTCAAGTTTTAATTGAAAAAGTTTAGACTCTTTTAGCCTCATTTCCACCCATGTCCCTTCACCATCACGCAACCCCACTGGGAGGAGGAAGGCATTCACCAATGACCTTGGCATCATAATAAAAGTGATGTAAGTATAATAGGATCTTTCATAATTCTCAGATGTTTTTGAAAATGCTCTCTTCCTCCCAGAATGCCTTCACTTCTCTTCCTTAACTGCATGCTTCCATTTGTTTTTCAAGACCCAGCAGGAATGATCCCGCACCAGGAAATCTCCCTGAACTTCTGTAGCCATTATATGGGCCTGACCTATTTCATTCATTTCTCTTCCAGTACAGAATTGGCTTGCGATTCAAGAGTCAGAGTGCTTGACTATGAATTTTGAACCTCTCATTAGTAACCACACTATTCTAGACAAGTTACAGAACCATTTTGCCCTTAGTTCCTCATGTTGAAAATGGGTCTAATGAGAGTCTCTGTCACAAAGAACTGTGGTGGGAACTAAATGAGACAAAGGGCCTTCAAGCCTCTGCTTGGTGTTTACAACAGAGGAAGAAACTGATGCAGTTTCTTCATTATTATGATAAAGCAGTCACTGTACTGGTGAGCTTCAGAAGCTAAAGACTTCTGTCCCGCATATTCCTGAGCCTTGAGCTCCTAAACAAGCCTGACGACTACTTACTGGGGAAGGAATGTCTGAGGCTTAGCTGAAATGAGGTCACTTAAGGAAACTGTAAACTGACCCCTACGCCAGGAGAAAACTGTACAGTAATAATGGCAATTAGTTCAAGCAAGATGTGGATGACTGTTGGAATCCAAACAGTGTAGGGCTTGGGGTTGGAAAGAGGATGTGTGTGCGGCTTGCTCCCCTAAATTTAGATAAATCATTTGGAAGAATGTTGAGTATTTTAGGTACTCACCTGGGTAGCCACCCCTACTTCTGTCCTGTGGGAAGGCTCATTGAAACATGGTAGGAGTCATTAGTTCTACGTTCCTCTGTGTTTTTTATTTCAGCGAAATTCTAAGTGACTGATATTGCAGGGTTTTTTTTCCTGTATAAATAAATCCTATTAATAATAGGGTCTACGTATATATGGGAATAGGAAAATGAACCTGGTTACGCCTGATTTGCAAAGTCTTTATTTTCTCCACCTTGCTGGTCAGATCACAGCGATCAATGTCAGTGCCAAACTCATAAGAGGAGCACCCCCTGTTGGTCAATTAAGGGATTTGTATTTGTGAGAGATCTGACCTACAGATAGATGAAGGACTTGGAGCCAGGGAGGGCAGACAATAAAGGAGATCCACCTCTGTGAGCATGAGCTGGCTCAGTCTGTCTTGTTGTCTCCAGTTTCTGCTTCCCACACATGCTATGTCCTTCCTGCTTTCTGCTTTCTTTTGAATTACTCATAGAATACAAATTAGAGAAATCCCTCCCTACTACCTCTCCTTCATCACTACCACCAATGACTTTATAATAGCTCTTAATGATGCATTTTTAAAAATGCCATCTTTTTATACATTCAGTCATTCAACAAATATTTTGATGGACTTATCATGTGCCAAGCACTGTACTGAGTACTAAATAACGGGACGCCTAAGTGGCTCAGCAGTTGAGCATCTGCTTTCGGCTCAGGGTATGACCCCAGGGTCCTGGGATCGAGTCCCACATCGAGCTCCCTGCACGGGGCCTGCTTTTCCCTCTGCCTGTGTCTCTGCCTATCTCTGTGTCTCTCATGAATAAATAAAATCTTTAAAAAAATAGACAAAGATGAACAAACCAGGAGTGTTCCCTATTCCTACAGAGCTTAGAGACTATAAGCTTATGCTCATCTGATGCACAGCAGCCACTTCTGAGATCATCATTATTATACTCACTTGACAGATGAGGAAACAGATTATTTAGTGAAAGGAAGAGGAACTGGAATTCAGGGTTATGGCTTTCTCCTATACTATACACTGATCCTCACTAGAAGATAGGACGAGACAAAAAAAAAAGTGCAAAAAGTAAGGGAGAAGATATTAAGCATAAATCCATTAGTTTTCTATTAAAATTATTTATGGGAGATGGGGAAAGGGATAATGGATGGAAAGGAAGATGAGTTCATGCTCCAAACATCAGGTTTCCCCACTCCATCCCCTTCTCGTTTAAATGCCCTGTCATTTATTGGACACCTTTCAAACTCTAGGAAACACTCTAAAATTCCAAGCTAGGAGGGGTTTCCTTTGCAAGTCTGGCTATTGTAACTTTACGAGAAACTGGTCAATACTTCCTTTTACCAGTTACAAAGCACAGTTTTCTGAATGAATTTTGTATTCAGTAAACAGTTAACCCTTCACCTTTCTGACTCATGTTTTTTATGTTATTACTCAGCTTTTAGAATAAGATGAAGCCTGGGGCAGCTTTTTTGTACCCCCACACACACTCCTACGCACATACTCACACATGCAAACACAATTCACACATATCTGCATCCTTATATGCAATCACTGAGAAACACATGCACAAATGAACATACTTGCATATAAAATCAAATATGTACCTATGCACATTCACTATATATGTAAACACCCTTACACATATGTGTATATATCCACATGTGCACATGCATGTGCACACACACACACAGGTATAGTGTTGCCTTTGTGCTCTCTGTGAGAAGAAGGAAGTAGAAAGACCCAAGATACTTAGCTGAACACCTAAGAACCTGCCAGTCCATGTCTTTGGAGCTGTTTTCTCCTCTAAAAAAAGCAAGATATCACTGCTACTATTATCTGTTGAACCCTTGATTCCTATATCTCCCTATTGCTAGGGTGTGGGGAGATAATCCTTACATCAAATGACTAATGTTTTATTTTTTCCTTTTACACGAAGTCATAAGGATTAGGTAATGTAGTAGAACTGAACTCCTGAATTCGAATCCCTCATATGACACACCTCATTTACAGCAGACGTTGAGTAAATATTAGTTACAAGGAAGAATAAAGACTATTTGTATTTCATTAGAACAGAACAAGATATCTACGAGCACATGGTCCAGTCCCTTCATGTTTCAAGCGAAGGTTGAGAGAGACCCAGAGGGCTACGTGATCAGCCTGGAGTCCACACTGCTTACTGTGAGTAGACTGGACTGATGCTATAATCTTTATGGTATCCCGTGA
This sequence comes from Canis aureus, assembly GCF_053574225.1. Lineage (NCBI taxonomy): Eukaryota > Metazoa > Chordata > Mammalia > Carnivora > Canidae > Canis > Canis aureus. Next base: position 27,818,391 of record NC_135624.1, on the reverse strand, counting down.
ATATGATGACTGAAAGCCACTACTACTGGGAAGTTATTCTCATCTTCTGCTGCAAAACCCTCCTTAGTATTCAAACCAGAAACCAGTAAAACACATAACATAAAGTGAAGTGGGATTTGGGGCAATTATCCAGTGAGCCTTTTGGTTACAGATAACCAAAGCAGGCAATTCAAGTCTCAACTTGATTTTGCTGTCTTCATGTTGATGGTTAAAATAGCCTACTTAAATCCAAATTTGTCCATGTGGATTTCCTTGACTTCTCTCAGGTTTGATGTACCATCCAAGAGAGGAAGTTGGAGAGGGAGGGAGGCAGGGTGGAACAGAGAGATTGAGAGCGAGAGCAAGAGAGAAAGAGAGAGAGGAGAAGGGGAGAGGCAGTTCTGGGGAATGCGACATATAGTCATTTACGATTTTTTTACATTTTAAATTGAAGTAAAAAATACATCAGTAACATCCAAAAAGGGCTCAAATCTTAAGTGTTCAACTAATTAATTGCTTCTATATATGCATACTTGTACACATCTATGTAATCACCACTCATATCAAGGCAAAGAATATTTCTATCACTTCATGTTACTCAATTTTTAAAGTAGGCTCCATGCCCAGCATGGAGCCCAATGTGGGGCTCGAACTCATGACCCTAAGATTAAGACTTGAACTGAGATCAAGAGTCAGATGCTCCACTGACTGAGTCACCCAGGTGCCCCTCCATCACTTAAAAAGATTCCCTTGTGTCCCTTCACAACTGTATCTTCTGCTATAACCACTGTTCTGACTTCTGTGATTATAGATTTGGTCTTCCTGTCCTCGAACGTTACAAATGTAATCATATTGTATGTATTCTTTTCCATCTGACTTCTTTCATTTCACGTAACAGTTGTGAATTTAATCCATGTTGTTGCATATATCAGCAGTTGGTTTTTATTGCTGAGTGGTGTTCCGTTGTATGATTAGGCTATAATTTATTGATTCATATTCATGCTAATGGGCATTTGAATTTTTCCAGTTTTCAGTTTTTATGAATCAAGGTGGTTATGAATATTTTTGTACATGCCTTTTAGTATATTTCATCTCTCTTGTGTATATATCTAGGAATAGGGCTTCCGGGTTACAGTGTAGGCAAACATTTTGCTCTAGGTAGTTACAACAGTTTCTGAAAAGTAATTGAACTTACTCATACTCTAACTAGCAATATATAGAGTTCCATTTACTTCCCAAACTTATCAATACTTGGTATTGTTTGTCTTTTTAAAATTAAAGCAATTCTGATAAATATGTGGTGGTAACTCACTATAGTTTCAATTTGCACTTTCCTGATGAATGATCTGTATAAAGGGCCCGTTCAACTGTTTTTGCCATACTTAAAATGAGTATTTGTCCTTTTGTTATTAATTTGTTAGAATTTTTAATGTATTCTAGGTATGAGTCTTCTGTCAGAAAAAAACAAAACAAAACCTAACAAAACATGCACAGAATTACAAAAACCTTATCCCAGACTGTGGTTTGCCTTTTCAATTTCTTGTGTCTGTTTAAAAAAAATATCTACTGCCCCAAGGTATGAATATACCTTTATCTTTTTCTGGAAGTTTTACCATCATATTTGGTATGCATCACATCTGTAACTAATTTGGGGGTATTATATGAGGTATAGTCAAGTTTTATTTATTTATTTATTTATTTATTTATTTATTTATTATTTATTTATTTATTTATTTATTTATTTATTTCAGATATAGAGATAGAGACGAGGAAAGAGAGATCAAAACCACAATGAGATACCACCTCACACCAGTGAGAATGGGGAAAATTAACAAGGCAGGAAACCACAAATGTTGGAGAGGATGTGGAGAAAAGGGAACCCTCTTGCACTGTGGTGGGAATGTGAAATGGTGCAGCCACTCTGGAAAACTGTGTGGAGGTTCCTCAAAGAGTTAAAGATAGATCTGCCCTAGGACCCAGCAATTGCACTGCTGGGGATTTACCCCAAAGATACAGATGCAATGAAACGCCGGGACACCTGCACCCCGATGTTTCTAGCAGCAATGGCCACAATAGCCAAACTGTGGAAGGAGCCTCGGTGTCCAACGAAAGATGAATGGATAAAGAAGATGTGGTTTATGTATACAATGGAATATTACTCAGCCATTAGAGATGACAAATACCCACCATTTGCTTCAACGTGGATGGAACTGGAGGGTATTATGCTGAGTGAAGTAAGTCAATCGGAGAAGGACAAACATTATATGTTCTCATTCATTTGGGGAATATAAATAATAGTGAAAGGGAATATAAGGGAAGGGAGAAGAAATGTGTAGGAATTATCAGAAAGGGAGACAGAACATAAAGACTCCTAACTCTGGGAAAGGAACTAGGGGTGGTAGAAGGGGAGGAGGGTGGGGGTGGGGTTGGGGTGAATGGGTGACGGGCACTGGGGGGGGGGGCACTTGACAGGATGAGTACTGGGTGTTATTCTGTATGTTGGTAAATTGAACACCAATAAAAAATAAATTTATTAAAAATAATAATAATAAAATAAATTTTTTTAAAAAGCAGGGTAAAGAGCAGAGAAAAAGGGACAAGCAGACTGCACTGAGCACAGAGCCCCATGTGGGGCTCAATTCCATGACCCTGAGATCATGACCTGAGGTGAAACCAAGAGTAAGACACTTAACTGACTGTGCCACTCGTGTGCCCCTCCAGTTTTATTTTTTAACACCTTGATACCCAATATTTTATTTAAAACATCTTCTCTCCTCTGAATCGGCACTTTTATCATAAATCAGTGACTATAGTTGTATGGACTCTCTTCTGTTCCATTAGTCTCTCTGTTCTTGTACCAATATACACTGTGTTAATAATTGTAGCTTTTTAGAAGTTCTCAAAATCTGACAGTGTAAATCTCTCAATTTCCTTCTGCAAAATTTCTTTGGCTATCCTAGGTTCTTTGCAATTCTATGTAAATTTTAGAACAGCATGTATATTCCAACAACAAAAAATTTAAAAACTTCAGAGATTTTAACTGGAATTAGATTGAATCTGTAGATAAGTTTGGAGATTTATATCTTAGAAATGCTGAATTTTCCAAACCATAAGCCTGGTAAGTCTCTCCACATATTGAAGTCTTCTTTAAATTCTCTCAGCATTGGTTTCCAATTTTCGGTGTAGAGGTCTTAAAACTTTGATTAGAGTTAGTCCTAATAGTGTGCTATTTTCTGATGCTATTGTAAATGTTATTTTTTTTTAAACAGCGTCTCCAACTTTCTGTACTTAGTATATAGAACTACAATTAACTTTTGAATATAAACTCTATGGCCAATGACCTTACTCTGTTATTAGCTCTGATAGTTTGTACATTCTTTTGACTTGCTTCCTACACAATTATAACATCTCTGAATAAGACAGTTTTCTTCTTCCTTTTGAATCTGTATGCATTTTATTTATTTTTCTTGCCTTATTGCACTAGCCAAGACTTGTATAATATTAACCATAGGTGTTAATAGGGAGAGAGAGACATAAGATATCTGTAGTTTGAAGGTGAGGAAGATACAGTGTGAAATATAGAAGTTGAGGGTACAAAGCCCAATTTCTCTGACCCTATAATTGGCTGAAAGAGAGAGAATACTGCCTCTGGAGCAATTTTGGTGAGACAGATCTTGTGCTTGTATTAACAAACTTCCATCACTCAGAACTGAGTTAATTGTTCTGGTAGATTGTGTCCAATGTCCTATGTAACTCCTTGATCTAATCTTATGAAGGAGTGATTGATTGAGGTTAGACTATCTCAAAATTGATTTTCCTATAACCCTCTACTGCCTATGCAATTTTCATTAATCCCTTCTATCCTTTATTTGCTCATTAAACAGGTGTTTATTAAGTGACTCTTATGTGCCGTGCACTTTGAAAGACACTGGGAAATTCTTTAAAAAAATAGGCACAACACTTGTCTTTTCTGAGCCTCTACAATTTTGTGTCTTTCAGCTGCAAATAATAAAAAAACTTACATTCTTAGATTTAAAAACCTATCTTGCTTTCTAATACAACTTTCTAATGCATATCTGGAGGGATTTGATTTTAAGATTAATGCAGGAAAAATACATTATTGAGGACCAAAGATTTTCTGCTTATCTTCAGACTGTTGGTTTGGATCATCTTAAGTCACTGTGGCTGCTGCAGTTTTATTTTTATTTTTATTTTTATTTATTATAGTCATACAGAGAGAGAGAGAGAGAGAGGCAGAGACATAAGCAGAAGCAGGCTCCATGCACCGGGAGCCTGACGTGGGATTCGATCCTGGGTCACCAGGATCGCGCTCTGGGTCAAAGGCGCCAAACCGCTGAGCCACCCAGGGATCCCTGCAGTTCTAAACATAACAACTTCCCACCAAAATTTCGACGAAGAAACAAAGTGGAAGGGCAGGTTTTCTCTAGTATTTGTTTTTTTCTATGAGGCTATGAAATCTTTCCTAGAGGCTCTGCTGAAGACTTTTTCTGTGTATATGGTAGGAAGTATACCATGGGTCACCATTAGCTACAAGAGAGACTAGAAGATGAGTATTTGGAAAAGAAGAGTGGATTTACTGTAGAAAATAGAGATCAGCCATAGTGATACCACTAGCGCTGTGTATGTTTCATTTCAGAACAAACAAGGATGCTCTCAGTAATGAAAATAGGGGAAAAAGCCAATAGATAGGCAATAAGCAGTATCTGCTACAGGGAGAGGTAATGTTTGCCATACTGCATAACCAATTATTTTAGATTCGGTCATCAACTTCTGTTATTCTCTCTTCTAACACACTGTTCTTTTCTTTCCTAGTACTTACCTCCACTTGATTTTACTTGTTTGAATTCTTATCTGTATATCTTCTCTCTACCCACCAGATTATAAGCTCCATAAATGCAGAAAGCATGATTTTTTTGTTCATCACTATATGCCCAGGTCCCAGCCCAATGCCTGGGGAAATCAGTAAATGCATAATACACATTTGTTAAATTAAGAAATGGGTTATTGATAAATGTATACTTAGTAAGTAAATGACTAATAGATAAACACGTAATTAAAAATTGTAGCCCTTTGGGGCACCTGGGTGGCTCAATTGGTTAAGAGTCTGGCTTTGGCTCAGGTCATGGTACCAGGGTCCTGGGATTGAGCCCTGCATTGGACTCCCTGCTCAGTGGGAAGTCTGCTTCTCCTTCTCCCTCTGCCACTCCCCCTGCTTGTGTTCTCTCTCAAATAAATAAAAATCTTTAAAAAAAATTGAGGCCTTTACTATGACATTGCTGCTTGATTAACTATAGTCCTATCAAGTTGTCTTCAGTTTCCCTAATTAAACTATTGTTCATGATTCAAACATGGGGGATATTCAAAGGTATAAAGAGTACTTTGGGGTTTAAACAAGAGCTTGAGTCAATTGCTAAAAAAAAATTACATTAGAAAAAAAACAATTATATCAAACTACGTATTTGCATATTTAAGAGTATCCCAAACTTTCCCATAGTTATATCTCTACTCTGCTATTTTCTTTAAATCTTGTACAGTACATCCAGGAACAATTAATTTATTTTAAAGGTTTATTTATTTCTTTTAAAGAGGGAGAGAGAAAAAGTGAGGGGAGGGACAGAAGGAGAGGGAGAGAGAATCTCAAGCAGACTCCATGACCCTGAGATCATGACCTGAGCTGAAATCAAGAGTTAGACATACAACCAACTGAGCCACTCAGGTGCCCTAACAACTAATTTTTTATGCTTCTTCAAATGCTCATTCATTCATTCAAACATTTATTCATTCATAAGACAAATACTTAATGTACCTACTCTAGGTTAGGGTTTGTGCCATTTCATGACTCACTGTCTTAGGACATTCTCTGTCTTGAATACACTTCTGTACCTACTAATATGACACATTCTAACACATTTTAAGATTCATTCAAATATCTTCACTTCAGTGAAAACTTCCACTCCCCTGGACAGAATTAGATATAATTTTTCCTCTGTGATCACTTAACACTCTTCCTATATCTAAGTAAGAATTTTTGAAGTTTTGCTAAATTCATTGTTTGCTTTCATACTTCTCTCCTTCACTAGAAGGTGACTCCTTCACTGCAGAAATCTGTAGTAATCAGATATGGGTATTCAAGTGTCTTGTATAGTGTCTGAAGTAAATAACGTGTTTGCTGTAGGCATTTTCAATGAGTGAGAAGATGAATATATAAATGTGGATGTTCAATGACCCATTTTGCAGGTGAGAAAACAGGCTTACAGAGGATTCTAGCAAGCAATAGATCTTGGACAACAATCTGGATCTTCTGCCTTTTATGCTGGACACAACCCACAGAACCCAGCTGTCCTCTTAGTATGCCCCTGGTGATGTTCCTCCCACCCCGCCCCTGCCACTTTTGAGAAAAGTGTGGTCATCCTGAAATCGGATAGTAACTTATCGGTAGAGCCAGTGTTGCAGTGTTTGTCACTCACCTAGATGAGTATGTGTATGCAGCAATCTGCGGATTCATCTTTTCCGTCTTCTGTGGGTGTCTGTTCACAGGCAGCACCTGAACAACAACAGGGCCAACCTAGGGAGCGGAAGAGGGCATTTTCTAGTTCTGAACACAGATAAGCATCACACACTTTTTCCTTCTAACAGTAGTGGCCTCAAAAGTTCCCACTCAGAAGGAGAAGGCAAGGAGGCCAACTACAGTGTGTGAACAGTTAGAGAAAACCTTGCTTTTCTCAAGACCCTGTTTCCTTCCTTTGGAAATTCACACTTTCATACTTTTAGACAAGTATCACATGTGCATCACCCTATTACATGCAGCACACAGCTCATCATAGACCCTCGATAAACAGCTTCCTCATGTTTCCCTCTAATTCCACATTCCAAACTAGAAAAAAAAAAACAACCTCACTTGAATCTGAGCATTGCTTTAAACTAATTTTTTTCAGACTGTAATTATACTACTTAGCATTGTAACAGGGTTTACTATTGCTATGGGTGAAGCATTTAGCCTTTCCTTTTTCATAAAAACTATGTTTTGTTCTTGGCCTACTTCATAGGAGTGAAGTCAAGACTGAGGAAGGTCACATGACTTTTTATTCAACAAACATTCATTCAACATTCACTCCCAAACTACTTGTTAAATACCCACCATATACTGTTAAATATGATGAGTTTTGTCCTGGGGCAAAACCAGTGTTCTGGACTAAGCTAACCTGGAAGAAGACCTGTGAGGCCTCTCTGAGGAAGCTACTTTTAGTTATTGGAATGGACTAAGAGCCCTACTCTCCATTTCCAAATGTTTCCTGAGACTGTACCACCTGATTGTAAACAACCAGACTTATTAAGAGAACCCAATGACCTTTGTCTCTTAATGTCATTGGGTTCTCTTAAAATGAGTCAGTTTCCAGGACTCAAATCCCAGCTTAGTGAACACATAGCTTTCTGTTCTCCAGTTTCCTCATCTTTAAAATAGAGGCACTAGTAGTACCATATCTCATAGGGGTGTTAAGAATTAAGTGATATAATTTATACGAAGTTTAGAACCCAAACCATATTAGTTAAAAATACATATATTTTTTATTATGTTTTTCTGCTTTTGACTGCCAACTCTAAGAGGGCAAGTGGTGATGCTTTACTCATCACCTAATTTAAGAACAGCGATTAGGACTGGAAGCTTTTTGGTGGCCTGAGACCCAAAAAATAAATATAGTGTTCCAAACATTGAAAAGAAAATTGAAGCACTAAAAATGAATAGATGTTAATAAAATTTCTATCATATGTAATATCAAGGTTAATTCAACCCAACCCAATTTTGTTGATATTAAAATATAGTTTAGATCACAAGAACATAGAGAAAAAATTATGAATAAAACTCAAAGTATAATTCTTTCAAATTTTTTTAAAGCAAAATAAAGCTGCAAGTGGAACTTCATTGTCTTCTTTCCAGTTACTCAGGTCAGTCTTGGTTCATCCTGGTACCATTCTATCCTGCTCACCTTTTCTTATACCCAGAGCCCGGGCACTTCACCTCTGCTGCTCACTCCCTGGTCTAAGACTGCACACCTCTTTTCAGGATTATTCAACAGTGTCTTGCTTCTTTGTTCCCACTCTTGTCTTAAAATGATCCCATTTAAACCTAAGTTAGATTTCATCACCCTCTGCTCAAAGCCCCTGTCCCCTCCCTAATAACCCAGTGGCTTCTCTTTCCTCTTAGAGATAAACCAAATCCCCACTCACCTAAGAAGCCCTTGTTTCTTATTGTTTCCCTGATCTCATCTACTATCAGTTTTTCCCTGGTCAGTCTACTCCAGACATACTCAGCTTCTTGTCATTCTACATATGCAAAGCACACATCTGCCTCAGGGCCTTTGCACTGGTTGGACCCCTTTCTGGAATGTTCTTCCCTCACCTTAGCTTGACCAATTCCTTCATTTTCTTCAAGTATTTGCTCAAACATGACCTTCCCAATGACCTTTCTGAACACTCTATTAATATTATAATCCCTCCCATGGCACTTCTGACTTCCTCCCCTGCAATATCTTCTGAGATAATATATAATTGACTTGCTTTCTTTATTGTCCACTCACACTAGAAGGTCATTCCAAGCAGAGCAGCTTTTTTTTTTTTTTTTGTGATTTTTTTAAATGCTGGGATACTAAATGACTAAGAGAGTGATTGGCACATAGCAAATGCTCAATAAATACTTGCTGAATAAATGTGTCAATGTGAGATGTGAGTACATTTTATTAGGCTTGATATGATGGGGGTTCTGCCACTAAAAGAGGAGTGCTTTATGAAATGTCTACTGGGGATATCCCTGGGTGGCTCAGCAGTTTAGGGCCTGCCTTCGGCCCAGGGTGTGATCCCAGAGTCCAGGGATCGAGTCCTGCATCAGGCTCCCTGCATGGAGCCTGCTTCTCCCTCTGCCTGTGTCTCTGCCTCTCTTTCTCTCTGTGTCTCTTATGAATAAATAAAATCTTTAAAAAAAAAAAAAAAGAAAAGAGATGTCTACTGGAGTTCTTAAATATTCTACAAAGGTCTTGAAATATCCTGAAATTTAGCTTGTGAAATTTAGCTTGTGATTTGCCCAAAGACTAAAATGTCCAGGCTATTTTATGCCTCTTTATTTGTGCTATTATTTCACTCTGGAATTTTTTTCTCCCTTTCTTTTTCTTTCCAGTTCTCATGTATACTTTAGAACTCTGAGATTTCTCCTTGAGAGGTTTCCACAAACTTCCATGTTGGCTTAGGTGTTTCGAGTCCTCTGCCCTCCACAGTCACCAATGCATTCCTCTGGCTTTGCATTTACTATGTGAATCTGAGCATTGCTTTAAACTGTTAAATTTAAATTAAAATTATTTATTTAAATTTAAATTTCCTCACATGCTCATTTCTCCTCCTAGATTGTAAACTCGTAGAGAAGGGACCAAAAATAAGTGCTAAAGTTGCAGGGACAATGAAAATAGGGCTAATGATGATGGAAGCCTTACTAAGAAGACAAGTCCCAAGAGCCATTCTTCTTTCACATGGGACTCATGCTTTTAAACCTAGACCATCTAGAGATAGATGTAGTTATAGAAATAATGGAGACTTGGGTATCAGACTGACATGACTTTGAATCCTGGCTCTCTAATAACCAGATGAGTATCTTACGCCACCGAGCTTCAGTGTTCTCATCTGTATAGTGGGGATAGTAATACTGCACAACTTCTATAAGATAGCCAGCACACAGTAGATGTCCAGTACATGCTGATTCCACCATTCCCTTTGCAGTTCTGGGAAGGAAGTGAAATAATTTCTTCTTAGGGCCCATTCATCCTCCCCCAATTGGAACACGGAAGAGCTAGGTGTAGAGCTGCCTGACCTGGGGGGGGGGTGGGGGTGGGAAGGGCTGTCAGCAGTAGGCGTTGTTAGATGTGGTGGAGCTTGCTGACTTCCTCCTGGGGCCCACTTAACAACTGGTGTGTTCCTTGATAGTCAAGTTCAACTTTCACTTCTTAGCTCCTAAGAAAGTTGACTGAAAGTTAAGTGAAGTCTGTTTCAGGTGGAAGACATCTTTGCAAGTTCTCCATCTTTGACAGTTTCATTCCAGCTCTTCCCAGTGAGCATCCAGGGATCTGCAGGATGCTTTTTGCTTCCCCAGCAACACTGAGAGGCAGAGGTACCCAGAGCTACCACATAGTAAGCTTTTCCATGTGCCAGGACCTATGCTAAAGATTTTAATACAGTGGGCTCTCCCTGAATCTTTAGGGCTACCCCATGATAAAGAAGTGAGGCTATGATCACTGCTATGTTGTTTGTGATTAGGCTTAGTGAACTTAATTCATGTAATCCCTAGCAGTGGAGGTCATATGTCAACACCATTGGTCTTTCTATTACAGGGATTCACAATTCATGATAGTGAAGCTTCATTTTCAGGCACATGCTTAACCTATAGTTTTCCAATTGTTCATTCTACCAATAATGGGAAAAATTAAAGACAGCAAAGGTGAGGAAGAGCTAGAACATTTTTTTTTTATTTTCAATGCTCTCCTAACTCTTTACTTCAGCTTCCCAAGTAGGGCTATTAAGATGAAAATAATAACCTCATGGCACAGAAGGATTTGATGAATATGACTTTGGTGGTGTGAGATGGACTTTTTTCCCCCTAAGGATAGAATGTCTATAAAACAGTGATTAAATACCTGGACTCTGAAGCCAAATTTTCTAGATTCATTCTTTCTTTTCATATGTGTTGATTTCCAATAAGCATCTTGCATCCAAACTTCATCTCACTTGGGTTTTAGAAAACCCAGTGTAAAAACTAGCTATCTGCATTTGCTCTTCTTCTTCCTTTTAATTCCTTAAACAATTGCAATCATTTACACCTGTTCTACTCCACTGAAACTGTCTTTGATATGGGTTCAATGGCCTCACTGCAACGATGTTTAATTTTCAGTTTTTACCTTCTCGGTTTCTTTGCAGCATTTAATGTGGTTGACCACTTACTCCTTAAAACTCAATTTCTCTGGCTGCCATGATATCAAACACATTGGCTTCTCCTTTAGTCTGTCCCCTCCACTGTGTTCTTTTCTTTCTATCCTCCTTTAAATATCAATGTTTCCTAGGGGTATCTTCTCATCTCACTTGTCTTATGAGTCTACAGACTTTCCCCAGCTCAACTCTTTGGATTTCACTTAGTTTGACAACTCCACAATTTTTGTGTTTTGTTTAGACTTATTCTCAGTCCACAGACCTAAATATCCAAGTGCCTGATGGATCATGCTTTCTGGTTTCCTCCCATTCCTCCAAAGGCAACCTGTTCTAAGGGAATTCATCACCAGCCCAACTATAAATAAGCTTCCTCCTTGTGTTCAAGTTAGAAACTGAAGAATCTTGGTTTCATCCCCTTCCTCATGTCTCCATGATACATTACTGAGTCCTATGAGTTTTGTTTCTAAACATGTTAACTTTTTGCCTTTTTTGACTTTTCTCTATTATGTCTATGTACCTCAGACCCTCAGTATCTCTCACATTGGCTTTGGTAATGATTTTCTTTTTTTTTAATAATAAATTATTTTTTATTGGTGTTCAATTTGCCAACATACAGAATAACACCCAGTGCTCATCCCGTCAAGTGCCCCCCTCAGTGCCCGTCACCAATTCACCCCCACCTCCCGCCCTCCTCCCCTTCCACCACCCCTAGTTCATTTCCCAGAGTTAGTAGTCTTTATGTTCTGTCTCCCTTTCTGATATTTCCTACCCATTTCTTCTCCCTTCCCTTCCATTCCCTTTCACTATTATTTATATTCCCCAAATGAATGAGAACATATAATGTTTGTCCTTCTCCGATTGACTTATTTCACTCATACCCTCCAGTTCCATCCACGTTGAAGCAAATGGTGGGTATTTGTCATTTATAATGGCTGAGTAATATTCCATTGTATACATAAACCACATGCCCGATCTTGTCTGGTAATGATTTTCTAATTAGTCGACCTGACCCATAGGTCATTCATATTTCAGGTAAATGTGAATCTGGTGGATGAAGGACAACAGGTACTCTCACACTGACCATGCATGTATCAATTGGCTTAACATCTAGGGAAATTAAAGACTTACATAGCCTTTCACTAAGCAATATATCCCAGAACACATTTGAGAAACTCCAACATATGTGCACAAGGAAAAATGCACAAGAATGTTCAGAATACCATGATGGTTAATGGAAAAAATATGGAAAAAATATAAAGATTCATCTGTAAGGAGGTGTGTAAATAAACCATGGCATATTCATACAATGAAAAATAATACTACAGTCAAAAAGAAATATTTGCTTGGCGAAAAAAAAAGATTGAATTAAAAAAACAAGTGGTAAAAATATTTAATCATTTGATACCACTTACATAAAATTGAAAAATACAAAAGCAATTCTATAATCATTTACGTATATATATAGAAATCAGCAGTAGTATTAAATCATGCCTGAGAATGACAGCTATCAAAGTCAGTTGCCCTTGAGGAGAGGGAGATGTGTTACTAGTGGAGCACATAGTATGTTTAAATCATATCTATGATGTTTTCTTAATTTAAATAAATCTGAATCAACCACAGTAAAGTATGACACTTGATTAAGCAGGATAGTGAGTGTGTGACTCTTACTTACATTACACTCTATAATTTTTTTGTATGTTAAATCATTTTATAACTGAAAAAAATCTGACAATGTTACTCCTTTGTGTAAAGTATTTCAATGGCCTCCAATTGGCTACCAACAACATCAAAATTCCTTAATGGAAAATCCTTCAGAATTTGGAACTTGTTGACTTATTGTGAAGATTTTCTGAAATCTACTTCTTTCCTCTTTGTCAGCAGAGTCTGATTTCTACCTGGGTATCTCTGGAGTTCTTCTAGAGAAACTGATGCCAAAACTCAGTTCCAGTTTTGGACCAGGTGACCTTGGCTTAGTCAATCAGCATATTCCCTCCTTAGTGCCTATTTCAGGGATGGTCACATGAACTATGTCTGCTTAAAAAGAACAAATCTCAGTGTTTCTGATTAGAAACCCCAAACAATGCCTTATTTTTCTCTACTTCTATTTGCTTTTTTATTAGGTAAGTTACAGTAAGCTGCTATAACAAAAAGTATAGCAAATATAACACCAAAACCAAAAAGATACAAGGGTTTAAACATGATGTCTCTGCCATCTGTAATAGATAGCTTTCATTGGCATCAAGGAGGAGGTCTGGGAAAGAGCACAGAGGGTATGTCTGGGAGCCTGAACAGACAAGTGGTGAATGTCACTGAAGCTCACATCCCATTGTCTAAAACTCTGTTGCATGACCATGACTAATTTTAGAGAGCCTGGGAAATGTAGACTACCTCTTTGCCTAAGAAGAAGGGGAAATTGGTTTAGAGAAGAACTGGATTGTCCCCTATGAGTGTGAAAAAGGATGTATTTAGGATATAGTTATAGCAGCCATTATTGTGCCCATGAAGCAAGTCAGACTAAGAAAGGAGTGGAAACCATGAGCAAAGAGTGACACTGAAAGAAACCAGGTCTTTGAGGGCATTTATTTGTTTCACTTAACATGAACTTATTGAATGCCTACTGTAATGCAGACAGTATACCAGGTATCAGGAGGACAGCCATTAAAATAGAAAACTTCTGGCTGCCTGAGGCTTCCATTTCACTAGGGTTAGAACAACTGGACTGAGTCTAACTGGAAATCTGTGGTGCCTCTAGATATTTCAGTTCTGAGCCAATGCGTTCCCTTTATTACTGCAACTAGTTTGTTCCAAATGTTCTGTTGCTTTCAACTAGGAATGTTCTTCCCTATATACAACGTTCATCTCCTCATCTCCAGCCAAGCAAAATAGCTCATTCCCTGCATATCCTATGACATGTCTCATTCAGCTTTGTGCACAATTTCCTCTTAACTTGAAATGCCTTTCTATCCATGCTTAAAGCCACATATCTTAATAACATAGACAGAGTTTGAAATATGGTCTTCTAAAAATATCTTCTTCTCTTCATTCTTTCTTTCCTGCTTAGATCAGGTATCCTTACTGGTATATTATTTAAAGGGATGTGACTATATGTGTGAGACTATTTATATGCATTTGTGAATACTATAAAAAGTCAGGGGCCTCAGAGTTGTCTTTGTCTGCTTGGGCTGCCATAACAAAATATCATAGGCTGGGTGACTTATACAACAGACATTTATATTCTCACAGTTTGCTCGGGGCTGGAAGTCTGAAATTAGAGTGCCAGCAATGTCTGGTTCTGGTGAGAGCTTCCTTCCTAGCTTGCAGATGGATACCTTCTCACTGTGTGCTCACATAGCATGTGCATGGAGGCGGGGGTGAGGAATACCCCTTTCTCTTCTTATAAGGCCACCAATCTTATTGGAATAAGGATCCCATCCTATGACTTCACTTAAATGTAATTACCTCCCAAAAGCTTTATCTCCAAATATTGGAGATCTCATTCATCCATAAAGTGAGATATTATGCACCTTTAAAAAAATCACAAAATGTATGTAAATATGTAAGTTTTGAAATAAAACTTTGGGGATCCCTGGGTGGCGCAGCGGTTTAGCGCCTGCCTTTGGCCCAGGGCGCGATCCTGGAGACCCGGGATCGAATCCCACGTCAGGATCCCGGTGCATGGAGCCTGCTTCTCCCTCTGCCTATGTCTCTCTCTCTCTCTCTCTCTCTCTCTGTGACTATCATAAATAAATAAAAATTAAAAAAAAAAAAAAAAAGAAATAAAACTTTGTCTCTGTTTACATGGAAAGAGAAAAACAGATTACAATTATGCTGGTGATCTTATTTTAATATACATGTGGGTGCATGCATGTAGAAAGGACTTTATTAGTCATACAGAACAAAAAAAAATCTCCAGCAGTATATATCACAAAACTTAACTGCGGTCTCCATGGCAGGATCAATAATGATTTTGTCCTCTTTTTTTATTGTTATCACTTTTTTTTATTGGAGTTCAATTTGCCAACATATAGCATATCACCTAGTGCTCATCCACGTGATTTTTATATATTCTCATGTTTGGGAATCACTGTGTTCTACAACACTATTTCTTCAATGAGAGTTTTTTGAATAAACTTATTTCATGATGAAATGTTTAAGAGATGCTGGTTCAAAAAAAAAAAAGAGAGATGCTGGTTCAATAAAACTAAACAGGTTTTCATTTTTTTGTGTGGCTTCAGGATTTTGGGATGGGCTGTTGTGCATTGTGAGTCTCTAATAAGAGATGGATACACTGGTTCCATAGAATGTCTGCCCACTATGAAGCACTCCTTTTCACTTCAGGTTTTTTTTTTTTAAAGATTTTATTTATTTATTTATGAGAGACACAGAGAGAAAGAGACACAGGCACAGGCAGAGGGAGAAGGAGGCTCCATGCAGGGAACCCGACTGGGACTCGATCTCTGATCTCCAGGTTCACACCCAGGGCCAAAGGCGGTGCTAAACCGCTGAGCCACCCAGGCTGCCCTTCACTTCAGTTTTTAAAGGCAGACCAATTATTAACACCTGGAAGAACTAGTAGTATACCTTACAGCTTAGAAAAAGTTGCTCTAAAGTAATGACTGATTTCCAAACAGTATTATTTTGTCCATTATCTGGCTTATATTTAGCTAACTACACTGTGTTTCATCCCTGTGAACAGACACAGGGCCTCATATTTCATATTTACCCCTGGCCTAATGTTTGTTTCCCAGTTGTACTCAATGAATACTGTTAAATGACTGGCATTTAATTATTTTGTAAATATATAATCTTGGCTTTTAAACCTTAGACTTTATAAAGGACATTTATTTATTATTATTGAGCTGTTAAACATTCTATAGTTCCTAACAATAATTTGAAGAACAGGAGATTTGGAGAAGACACCATCATTCCTGGTTCTTGGTCTTATTGACTTATTGGTCTGGAGTAAAAAAACCTCTCTGTGACTCAATTCTCTAATGGGAACATGGTACTCCTCCAACTGCAGGATTAGTCTAAGGGCTGGATGAGGAATGTTGCTGGAAATGTTTTGCAAGGTGATTAAGAAAAGCTAATTGTAAACTTCATCTAAATTTTCAACTGTTTGAGGTAAGTGATCCTATCAGTCCACTATTACATGCAGAAATCGTCAAGGTTAAGACATCATTCTTTCCAAAGAGGATTTTTTTTTTCTTTTTAGAGAGTAGCTAGAGTGGGCTCCTCTGAGGGTTCTCCTCCCACTTGCTCACCCTGCTTTCTTCTGAGTGTCTTCATTCATTGGGATACAATGCTGCAAAGCTTTATGGCATTTAATATTGTGGGGGAGATGAATCTGAATAAAGAATCACAGTTGAATCACTGCTAACCTTGATGGATTAGCACCACTGAGCTCTTCAAGATGTCATTTTTTAAGCTTTTTGAATGATTGGTTTTCAATGGCTCCCTCTAAGGAATTTTAATTTTGAGAGCTGCATAGACAAATGCACACACAAATCATTTAGTGTCCACCTCCAGGAGAAAGGAAAAGTGCTTATAAAGTAAAATTTCCTCGTTTTACTTCACCAGCTTCCTGCTAGAGCAGAGGTTTTCTTTGTTCAAAGTCTAAGTTGGAAGAATTTCTTCTAAGTAGTTTTAAGAGTAAGGAATATATATTTGAAAGGACGAAATGCTGTGGAGGAATTATCCACTATTTTTTCAATAATGTATAAAAGTGAAGCCTGCTAATAATGGATATGATTTTGCTGATGGTAATAACAAATACTTATTGCAGACTTGATGGACTCCATGAATTGTGCTAATCGTTTTATATACGTAACCTCACTTGATGCTCCAGTATGCTCCTCGAGTAGAAATTCTTTTTATTCCCATTTTATAGGAAATTGGTTTAAAGAGGCTTAGAGAAGTAAATCAACTCCCTCACTACCACAGACTGCTTGTGGTGAAGCTTGCATAGTAAATATGAAGTTCCTGGTTTTAACACTCACTCAGTGACCAAGACCCTTCAGGGACAGTACATGTGAACAAACGTTGTATACTCTACAGAGTGTTAAATATTTAGAGTGTTTTTGCTAATTCATTGTTATTGATAATCTGGGCTAACATTAGCAAGGCTGGCCTAGGAATCTGAATGCTTGGGTTAGAATCCTGCCGATACCATCTATTCACTGTATAACTGTGGTCAAATTGCTAACATTCCTGTGCCTCTGTATCTGGATAATGTGTGTGTGTGTGTGTGTGTGTGTGTGTGAATTCTCTATTTGAGAATTGTATTGACTACTGACACTTATGTGCTCCATAAATATTACCTGTTAGGATTACTATTGCTGTGGCTTTCCCTCAGAAGCCTATTTCTGATTGGAGCTTGAGAAAGGACACTGGCAAAGAATGCAGAGAACAGGAGAACTCTTTCGATTTCTTGCAAGCATTAAAGCTACTTCCCCAAAGTGAATTGCCCTCCAGGAAGGAGAGGCACTGCTTCCTTTGCAGGTTTTGTTTTTTTCTTGTCCACTCTATTCACACCCTCTGAGGAAGGACAAATCAGCCAAACCCCCAACAGAGTCACTGCAGTGTGGATAATTATGAACCCTCTGAGCCCTTGCGATGTTTATTATTTAGGCTGTAAGTATAGAAAATTAAAGGCCCATCATCCTCCAGTCTCTTACAACTCTACAGAAGCAGTCTGCAGAAGCCCATGTGGCACGTGGAGTTTTGCTGTCCGTACATCCTCTTTAGTAAATCGCTACCCTGGTGTACCCCCTGAGGCATTTCACGACAGGGTGAAGTCCCTTATTGTTTCAAATTTGCATATTTCCTGAGTTTGCAAATTTTGTTACATTTCTCTCGTTACCAATGTACCAAGTCCTTATAGATTTTTACTGCATTTACTGTAGCTTGAAATGGTTTCTCAGAAACAGGACATTACAAATCCTGGAGGGAGACACAGGATTGGAGATAGCTTTATTTGAAAGTTGTTCAGGAATTGTTCAGGAATGCTTAGCATTAGTCTAGAAAATAATTTTTCCTCAACGTTTTCAGATGGACACCTTTATAGGGGGTGATACTTATGTGTAGAATCTATTAAAGTCCATTTTGAGTACTAGAAACCCAAGCTGGAAGTGAGGAGAGGCCCACAGTGATTTATTCTAGGAGAAGGAAGATATAAGTGTTAACAAAATACTTTTGAAGTCCTGGGCATTGAATCAAACACCTTCTTATCCTTTCTGATGTGTGATTGAGTCTAAGATAATAATTTAATATAATTCTCACAACAGTTTTGTGAAATGGGTATTTTATAAATGAAGACTCAAGGACTGCAAGAAATTTAGGCATGAAGGGGTTCAATAAATTAGACATGACCTTTCATTACCTTATCTATGAAGGTAACAAATTACCTCAAATTTTAGCTTAAAAACAACAGAAGTTTATTATCTCACAACTCTCAGAACATGAATAGGAAGCACTGTATTAACGATTGTTATGTCTGTCATGAAGGTGCCATTCCTTATGCTGGGTATAGCTGAAGTGGGATGTTCGTTGGATAAAATCATGCAACTGTAAGGTCATGCAGTAATGCCCATTCAGGCGCATGTTGGTTATTCCAAGTGCTGTTTACAGTCTGAAATCATTTAAACTTCACAGTGACTCAATGAGTTGAATATGAACATCATCCCCATTTTAGAGGTAAGGAAACAGACTCTGAGAGACATTAAATCTTGCTCAAGTTTTCACAACTAGTAAGTGACACAGAAAAAGTCAAACCCAGGCAGTCTGGCTGCAGAATCTGTGTTCCCAATCTCTACACCATACACTCTAGAGGCTGGATTAAGCTGGAGCTTGTATGCCACAACCATATCACTTTATCCAGGGAATAACTGGAAGCTGTTGAAGAATAAAAGTAAGAAGAAAATTATACTTATGCATTAGAAAAGGGGTCCTGACCACAGTGCACAGCACAGATTGAAGAGATGGAGAAGCAAGAGATAGGAAGATTGGAAAAATACTGTATTTTATTTTATTTTATTTTATTTTATTTTATTTTATTTTATTTTATTTTATTTAAGATTTTTATTTATTTATTCATGAGAGACATACAGAGAGAGAGAGGCAGAGACATAGGCAGAGGGAGAAGCAGGCTTCATGCAGGGAGCCTGATGTGGGACTTGATCCCGGGTCTCCAGGTCACACCCCGAGCTGAAGGTGGCGCTAAACCGCTGAGCCACCGAGGCTGCCCTAAAATACTGTATTTTAAAGGACAGTGTGAAAGCTGGTGTAGTAGGTGAGATTGGGTCACTTTGAGAAGGAATGGGAAATAATACTGAAGAACACTTCACTTAGAAAGAGCTTTAATTTTGTGTGTGTCTCAGTATCTTGTTTCAAAGACTGTTCACCATCTTCCTCTTTTTCCTTCATATACGGAGGTAGCCTCATCCAGCTTCTCTTGCAGTTTGCTGTGACTATGAGAATGAGCTTTGGCCAACAGAATGTAGGATGAATATGATTTGGGCCACCCCATGCATTCTTCTTTATTCCCTGTCCTCTTCTGGCTGACTGATGGCAACCCCAGGATGAGTTCAGAAGCCACATGTTCAAGATGGCAGACTCACTACCAGCTTGGATTCCTGAGTGACTGTAGAGCAGAAGCACACCTCACCCCCAAATCTTCAACACACACTTTATTTGCCGCCTTGCTTGACTGTTACATACTGATACTGGGTGCTTACAAATTTGGATCTGTTTGTAATCACAGTCTAGCCGAGACTCCCTAATACATATCTGATCTTAACAGTGCTGAAATTATGAAAGCCTATTGTGCAGAGATATTTTAAACCTTTAGTGCAAACTATTTCTCTTTGATACAACTCTCTCATGCTCTTTTACACTGTATGTTAGCTAACTGGAATTTAAATAAAAACTTAAAAAAAAAAACCAACTCTCTCATGCTCTTTGAAAACTCTGTCACAGTGCTTTTGGGGAAGTCCTTTTGGATATATTTTGAGTTAGGGGAAATTAAAAAGAGAAGATTGTGAGAGGAAAAAAAATAGTACCTCATGCTTCAGCATTTAAAAACGATGTCATCTGCCCTGGTGAGAACAGCATGAGAGTCAATCATTTGTAACCCATGGAACATTGGGTTTCTGAAAGTACACTATTCTTAACTTAGGTCAATTTCACTGAAGAGGTTATTCTGGTGATTACCCCAAATACGTAGAATCCGTATTTTAAACACAATGGCAGGAAACCAAAAATGGGTAGGCATATTTCTGATTCTCAGAGAGTACAAAGGGGCCCCTGAAGACTCACAGCACTGGAAAAACAGAAGAAACTGGGTTTGTTTCTTTTTTTGAAGAGCAATCAACCTCAAACTTACTACTAATGACTGTTTCATTTCAGTCTACCCACGTGGTTTTGTTTCTTACACTCTGTAAATGTGAGTCTTTTTGGTCATTCAAATAGATTTTCCAGCACTAAAAATATCAGGGGCTTAACTGACAAATCAAGGGTATTTTTGACGAGACAGTAGATTAGCCCTGGGAAATTCTCCCCACCTGTTGAAAAAAAAGACACACACATATACACACACACAAAACCAGACACCTGAGAGTTACAGAGACTCTTTCAGTGGTTGGCCCAAGGTTTCTTTCTTTACCGTCTACCCATCTTTATTTATACATAAATGGCACATGATTTCTTAGGGCGGTATTTTAAAATATGCTTATATTAATTAATCAATATAGCCTTAAGTAATTCCCTACCTGTGACTTTTCATGCACTAAAAATATATGAGGATGAAATGCATGTTTATTTTTCAGGAAAAATTAACTCACTGATCTCCTATTGTTTTCAAGAGCATTGACTGGCACCCATGATGTGAACGCTCAGCTTCCTATTGTGAAAACCGAAGGTGGACTGTTTATGCAACTCGATGAATTTCTTCTGCCTCAGAAGTGGTCATCTACCTTCTAAACTACTTTACTCCCAACTAACTTTCATATTCTGTGTTCAGTCAACAAATGCTTACTGGATGGGGACTTTGAGCCTGGTTTTGTGGTACATACTGAAGGTCTAGACCCTCTCCCTGCCTTCACAGAAGTTGCTGTGAGGAGGGAAGCCAGATTTAATCAAATGATCCCACAAATAAGTATTCACTTATGAAATAATAAATGCTGCAAGAACAAGGGGCAGGCAATTTGTGAGCAAGTAACAGAGGATCTAATGGTATCCAGTGATTCAGAGTCATGCTTTCCTGGAGGAAAATAAAGGCTGCCATCTAAAGGAAATGCCAGCATTAGTTAGCCAGGTGTGGTACAACAAAAATGGTCAGCTGCCCCATTACGAGGTAGAATCCGTTTTCTTACCCACAGAATCTGAGTTAGCCTTTGATTTGAGTATCCAGTAGAATGTCCACTTCAGCTCTTACTTCCTTGGATCACAGCCTTGAGAGCACCAACGGAAGAAGTCAGTCCAGTCCAGACTATCTGATGATGAGAGGCCCCTGGAGAAGAACTGCCCCTGCTGAGTTCTCTGACACCAACCAGCTAACCCCTTACTTCAACTGTGAACAATGCCACCTCAAATCATTCAGCCGGGTCCTGAGGCCAGATACCTATAGCTTACAAAAACAACTCTAGCAGATATCAGGGGATCCCAGCCTTAATTCCTGACCACCAAATCAGGAGCTTATGAAATGGTCATCATGTTAAGACACTGAGTTTGGGGGTGGTTTGTTATATGGCAATGAGTTACTAATAATCCAAGTTTGGTCTGGGGACTGGGACTGAGTTCTAGGCAGAGGGGGAGGTGTAGGCAAAGGTCAGCTGAAGGAAGAATGCACTTTTAGGGGATGGAGGGAGAGGGGAAAGGCAGAAGATTTTGGAGAAATAGGCAAGGTTTAAATGAAGCAGTCTCTGTCAGAACCTGTCAAAGACCTCCATTTTTATCTTAAATGCAAAGAAAGGTCATTAAATGGATCTTAAGCAGCTAAGTGACATGGTTAAATTTACACACGTGCATAGCTTTTTTTCTTTTACCAGACTGCAAACCCACCCTGGTGGGAGTCTATAGGGGACATCCATAGTGGAAGTTCAGGAAGTCTTGTCTCACTATTTGACTAGATCATCAGAATACCCAGTAGGATAAAGTTGAAATAGCCCAGGAGTCTAGGCAAGTTCAGATGGTTGTATATGGTTCAAAAATAGAGGAGATAGGAGGTGAGACACCATACCTTATCACAGTTTAAAATCACTGGGGCATTCTATTAATGGCTGAAAAAGTCATTCTAACCAAATTCCCATTAAAAATCTGTCTTTGATTCATCTTCTGATTAGCCAGAACCCACTGCTTTCTTTGTATTTGAACTAGAGTTCCATTGACTAGGTTGGCTGGTAAATAGGGAGGAGAGATGCAGGGAAAGTCAGATGACTCGCTGAGTCTCTGTCTCCAAACCTGTTAAGGCTTTGGCCTTAGTGGTTTGTGAAGCTCAAGAAGTTGTCAACATATCAAAGGAGAACCTTGGAAGTCTATGGCTAGTTTACTTCTTAAACAATATGAATTGAGCAAGGTCTCATGGAAATACCGATGGGATTTGGAGTCAGATTGTCTTAAGTTTTAATATATGCTATGCTATTTACAAATTGCATGGCCTTGGGCTAATAAATCTGTTTGCATCAGTTTCTGAAACTGTAAGGGGCACAGGAATAGTAGTCTATCTACCATGCGGGTGAAGATTAAATGAAATATATACAGAAAGCACCTGCACAGAAAGTTGTCAATTAAAACAGATTTACTTTCCATTTTTCTTGAGAGTTTCTGAAGAACTTTGGAGAGTATTTGGCAAAACCAGTGGCATTTGGTTTTTGTCCGTGTATGTTTCATTCACGCTTGAATTTTATATTTGGCCTTGCTCCAGATTTGTCTAATTTCAAACAGGGACATCATCTTTCCTAGACCCATGTTTCAACCTTCTCTTTACTCTCTAGTTCGATGGTTCTCAACATGGGCTGCACTTTGAACCCCCTGGGAAGTTTTAACAAAAATATCAATGTCTATTTCCATCTCCAGAGATAAGGTTATAATTTGTCTGAATTGTGACCAGGTCATTGGGATTAGTTTAATAAAATAATCTTTTGTAAATAAGTATGTGCATGAATCCATTGAACTGCAGAGATTTTTTATTTATATTTATTTATTTATTTATTTATTTATTTATTTATTTATTTGAGGGGAAAAGAGTACTACTTATTCCCGGAACTCACTGTTGGATTAGATCTATAGTCAATGTTATTTTTACTACACCATAGAAATGATATAATTAAGCCTTTTTAGTCAATATGGTGACTAAATAGGCCTGGGGCCACCTGCTGGGTAAAATGGCTTTGTGGCTTATTAAATGAACATTCTTTAAGCCTAAGGGAAACCAGCCTTGTACCGAAGACCAAGCAGTTGCATCTCTCTTCTTTACTTGAGATAGAAAATAAAAATACGAATATTGCATTTAAATTACAGGGGCTCATGACCACCTAATATTCATCTATTTGATATTAACTCATGTGATGTGATTTCTGTTGCTTTATACATTTGGACTTCTCGATTTCACTTAACTAATTCTTCAATTAGGGTATGCTGCCACCAGGTGGCAATAAGGGCCTCAATGGTGATCACCATCTTTGAGTAATAATGGTTCATTCACACACTTACTCTTTCAAGGTTATTTGTAAAAGTTAATATACCTTTCACTTACCATCATTTAAAATCCAAAATGTAAACTTTAATAGCATAACTGAATTAGTATAGTTAATTTTAGTTTCAGTAATTATAAAGACTGTATAGATAAGTGTGCATGCATTGCTGCATATGTATATGAAACTCCACATGTCTACATGTATGAATACTTTGAGAGAAATTCAAATTGAAGGGAAAAGTTCATACCGTCCTCACTCTCCCTTATTAATGACTCGTCACAACATAACTATGCATTGCTCATTTCTGTGTACTACAGCCAAGTTTTGCTGTTAGTACCTCTATGAGATTGAGAACTATGATGGAATGTCAGATAAATTTAATATTAAAATTCACTCATGGATTCTCAAACTTTCTTTCAATGAGTATTTCCTATTAAGGAGTTATTGATATAGCTGTTTTCCGCAGCCTGCTAATGAAATGATTTCTGTCAACATTACTTTCTGGTAAGTTATCTTTCACTCCTTCTACATGGGAGAAGTACAGAGGTTAGTGACAAAGCTCTGTGTTATTTCTGGGCATAGTGACTCTTCATGACCCATTCTTCCTAACTACAAAAAAGAAACTTTCTTTCCTTTGCCAATGGAAGGGGGCAATATCATGATGATGTACCCATTAGCTATGCATAACTTGAAAGCTATGCACAGTGATTCTATTGATAAGCTCGACTTTAATATCATTTTGAGCTTCTGAGATTATCTTTGACATAATGACTTTACTAAGAAGCAGCTTAGAAATTATTTTAAGACCATCTTGTTGTTGATAAAGTGGAATTAAAAATTCCTTTGCATCTCCCTGTATGCCAATTTCTTCTGAGGAAAACAGTCTTAATGATACTCCCCCTCCCCCGCTTGACAGCATCTATACCAGGAGACATTGTAAGGGACAACAGCAAATTGCAACAGTGAATCTAGATGTGCCAGAAAGCCCCATTTCTGTGCTGAGCATGGGCTATTTGCACTACCTCTGAGGTGAGTGGCTAGAATTTTGACCAACCAAACCACTTCATGCCAATTGCTGCCTATGAAAACTAATCATATGCTCTCCTTTAACAAATTTGGCACAAAGACATTGGAGGCCCACTTATCCCAAGTTATCCACATGGAGCAAAGCTGAGCAGTTCTCCAGGTAGTTTCAGAAGCCTACACAACCCAAAGTAAGGAGAACTGGGGTCAGGGAGATGGGACTGCTGACAATACTATTTCTATTTTGAGCTCCCCTTGTTCCTTCAAACAGCTTTCTATTTAAATAATCCATGAACCTCAGGAATCTGCTCAGCTAAGCTGGCCCAAGCATATCACTTTTAAGACAGCCTTTTTCATGGCATTTACATGCAAGCTGTAAGTTGAGACAGTGTTATCAGACAATGGACATTTGTGGTTTTGATCTTCATGATTTTGACTCTTTGGAAAAGATTCCAAAGACCCACGAAAAGTTTTAAAAGCCACATCAAATCTCATCTTTCAAAATTCTGTTGTGGGCCACTCCACATAACTCTGCCCCTTTATTTTCTATATTTGTTCCCCGGTTAAAGGACCAGATTCGAGATGAAAATGCTTACCATTTTCTGAAACTGATACTCTGCTATTTAATCCTTCTATCATTATTTATCCCTTCTTATATTTCTGCCATGTTTCCTGAGTTAGAGTGTGATCTCTTCTGAGGCCAAGACCATAGTATGGCACTCTACATCAGTCAATTCCTGATTCAAAGTTAGGTACTACAATCCTCTACAGATGGACCAATCTTTGGTCCATCTAATTCACTTTTACATTCATTTGTTATTATGTTAATTCTCTCAGTATAATGCACTTGTGCAATAAATATTTATTGAGTACCAGAATATTCTGTTATAGGTACTGTTCTTGATACTCAGTATCTAAGAATAAATGAAACAGACACAAATCCTTGTATTCATGGAGTCATATTCCAGTAGATGGAGGAAGTGAAATATATAAAAAGTTAGGTAGTATAAGGAAGAAAATAAACAGTTTCTGAAGCCATCTTGACCAGATCAGGCGGTCTCCATGGAATCTCAGCCTAATTACAGTTCCTGCCTTAGCCAACTCCTGGTGTACCTGGTGTGAATGCTAAAGAGTAGAATGTTGTGTGTGCTGAAGGCTCCTTCACACCAGCCAGAATAATTGGGCTTCTTTCCTACTTCCTGCTCTGAATTTTACTTCGCCAGGACTAGAGTCTTATCTTACATATCTAAACCCTTGATTTGAAAAATTATTCCCAATGAATTCTTCCCAAACCTCACTGGTAGGGATTTTACTTCATTATTCCTCCCTCTAATCCTGGCTTAAACACTGTTCCAAAGTCAAATCATCACCTGGTGCCATGGTAGTTCCATTTCTCTGTGTTTTTTCAATAAAGTATTCATATGTTAAATATGCTTATCTATAAACACCATATACTAACTATATGCTAATAATAATGTGTTCATATGTTAAACTATCTGCTATATATGATACATTTTATTGGAAATTGAAGATATAAAGTTAAACAGGCCTGGATGGGGAAAATATACTTTCTATCAGACACAGTTTATCAGGTTTCACATGACCCTTTTTACATAGCAGGTACTCAATCCCTTTTGGTCAATATGAGATTGTTTTTAAAACTTTGAATTTCCCATTGAGGGTTCAAGGACTTTGGGTGTAGAAACTCCAATGTGTATGTATAAATATTTCCTTCTAGGATGACAATCATGACATTTTGTGAAAATAGACTATTTTTTTTAAGATTTATTTATTTGAAGGAGAGAGAGAGAGTGACCATGAGCATGGGCGGGGAGGGAGAATAAGAGGGAGAAAAAGAATCTCAAGCAGACTCTCCCCTGAATGAGCCAGATATGGGGCTCAATTTCACCACCCTGAGATCATGACCTGAGCCGAAATCAAGAGTTGGACACTTAAGCAACTGAGCTACCCAAGGACTCCAAGAATAGACTATTTTTGAATAAAAAGATATACATGTAACAGAAATAATTTCCATAATAGTATAGATTTTTACATCTAATAATATCATCATTTTTGAAAATTTCTGTTGAATTAACTTTTAGTCACTTTATTTGCATGCATAAATTGTCAGGGATTATAGATAGCTGTGTGTGCAAAAGTACCTGACAGATTCAACTGGCCATTGAATCTTAGCATGAGACAAGTAGATCCTTCTTGAGGACAGGATGGTTGGATCTAAAAAGAAGCAGTTTAGAAAGGAAACAGTCTGGAACAAACCTAACTTCCTCAGCTTAATCAGATCTTGCCTCATGCACCTTATGTCTCACCACATGTCTGCAAATGTCCATGGACATATGTTTTTATTATTTCTTCAGCTTCCTGAGTTCCTGTTTCCAGGTGATTCTCACAGATGCCCCTCTTCCTGCAGTTGTTCTGTTCTCCTTGCTTTATGATGATTTTGTTGTAGAACTGAGTTTATTAGTTTGAGTTACTGCCTGTACTTGAGAACTATCTTTTCTAGGTCTTGCTGTTCAGAGAATGGTAAGTGGATGGACACAAATGCACAAATACACATTACCTGGGAGCTTGTTGGAAATTCAGAGTCTTAGGTCCTGTCCTCAAATGGTTGAATAAGAATATGGTTTAACAAGATCCCCATATAATCCACATGCATGTTAAATTTAGTGAAGGGCTGAAAGTCTAGAAGGATGGTAAAGTAAAGGCAATGAGAAGATGCATCTTTCGCACTGTGGGAAGATATAGCTTCCCACCCCTATTCTTACCTAGATGTTCCATAAGAGAAGAACTTACTGGTCTACTGTGTTTGACTTTGGGTCTCTGAGTGGCAGGACTAGGGTGAGACAAGTGAGAGACTTGGACAGTGCAACATTCTGGAGTCACTGACTCTCAGGTGTCCACCCTGCAGTTGCAGGAATCTGAGGGTTTGTGCCTCCTTCCATTCTGTACTCATGGGACCCTGCTTGCCTCACTGTAGGCCTGGCCCCAGTGAGTGCCCAGACTGATCACTGAGTGGGAGCAGCCATTGATGAAAGGTTAACCACCTGAGTGTGAGCATCTCTCCTCCTTCCTTTCTGTTCCTTTGGAAAAGCCCCTTTAGATGTGCTTTCTTGTGCTCCCCCTCTACTTTTATGCATACATTTTCCTTGATTTGACAGGAAAATTTGGGACTAAAATGGAATGAAATGAAAAGGGTTGAAGAGCCCCTCCAGGCTATTAGTTGGCTCCTGTCACTCCACACACTTCACTAGGAGTTCAGAGCATCACATCAACTCAGGATGACCTAAGTCATTTTTAGTCTTGTCATGAGTCCTTGTGCATACATCTTCCTTGAGAGCCACATAGAAGGGTGCTTGGAAAATGGGGTAAGATTCAGGCATTCCTGCATTTCCAACTCCCTACCAGGAATTCCACATTGAGATATACTGGGAATTTATATGTTATTTACAGGGTGTTGATTTATTTTCTGTTCAGATGATGATCCCAGGAGCACAGCTCCCATAGTAGAGAACCCTGAAGGGAGGAAGTTTGAGTGATTGGTTCACCACAATACCACAGACACCTCCAGAGGTGTGTGGGACCTGGGGCAGACTCCTGCACTTTCAATTGTTCACTTTTCTCATCTGTAAAATGAGAACCATGATAATAATTCTCACTGTACAGGATTATTGAAAAGATTAAATCAACAAATGCATGTGGCAGGTACTTCATAGACTACTATGCAAATATTCTTATTAGTAACCTTGTAATTAAGTCTAAAAGGAATGCAGGAAACAATATCTTTTGAATAAAAGAGGCGCAGAGTATCATCTTAAAGTATGTTAAGTATCATCTCAAAGGTCCATAGTTTGTAGGTACTGGGGCTGAGCCTTAGACCAGAGTGCCCCATTCCATTCCCTGCCTCCCCGTCACACTGCCTTTTGGACACATATATTGACATCTCACCATTTATGTTCTCTGAAATTTGAATGACACACCCTCCATATATTTTCCCTCTTTATATCAAGATATCTTTTTAGATTCAACCCCTTGGAAGCTAGTATCTTAACTGAAATTATTATTGATCAGCTCCTGGCAGAGCTGGAGGTAAGGCAATAACTGAAGCAAATAGGTTCTTCCTATTTGCATTTCAGGTGGGTCAGTAAAATGTGGCACTGCAGTTGTGCCTGCATGGTAATAAAACATCTGGGAATTCACAGTCCCTCTGTAGAAGGCTTGGGCTAACATTTAAGCCAGGCCATGAGACTCCACATGGACTAATAATCCCCCTGGCCACCCAGGTGATGCTTTCCTGAGCAAACCAAAAGCCAACTTGGAACCGCCCCAACCTCCCCCCCCAAACCCCTCCCCAATGTCTTACCTGTCCCAGACTCTGTACTGCCTAGCTTCTCCAGTTGCTTGGAGCCTCCTGACACTCCACTGGACACTCTCTCCTACCTGTTTCTAAGGTCAATTTTCATTAGAGGCTGGAGAAAGTCCACAGACTCCAACATCCTGAGATCATCAAGTGCCCTATTTGTGTACCTCATTTCTAAAGTCTAGATTTATCCCTCCACCCTGTCCCATTCTCTTGTCTAGAGTCTAATTTGGGGACTTTGAAATTGAGATATCGACTTGCTTTTTCCTAGATGAACTTCTTAGGTGACAATTAAGCAGGCAGATCTCCTACTTTATATTTCCAAACCCTTTCACCATACTTTCTGTGATCCCCACCCCATAGTCAGCAAACTACCCTAATCATTCATTCATTCCCTATTACATTCACTTTTTTAAATTCAACAATGTTTATTGAGCATCTTTATGAGAGATTCTGCTATGCTTTGGGGACACAATGGTGAACACTGGTTTTGTGGAGGCAGAACTTCTTGGCAAAGACAGACATTAATTTAACAACATGAGATAATTGTTAAGCACCCACTATGTGGCATGGATTGTTCTTAGCATGGATACAGTAGAGAATGAGCAAGTATAATCTCTGTCTTCATACAGCTTACATTGTACTGGGGTAGGATGGGGAGGAGAGCAATAGACGCAAAATAGTAACATGCCAGGTGGAAGGAAGTGATAAGAAAATAAAGGTGGGAGACTGGGGAAACAAGCAATGAGTAGTTTTATTTTACATAAGATGACAGAAATGCTTTTTGAGAAAGTGACACTGGAGCCAAGACCTGAATGAAGCTAGAAAGCAAGTCATAAAAATATTTGGATGAAGAATGTCCTGAGAAGGGACAACAAGAATGGAGACCCAAAGGCAGGGGTGTGTTTGAAGTTACTTGAGGATCAGGAAGGAAGGCAATGGTTTGGAAGAGAAAAGGCACGTGGTGAGGGTGAGGTTACACAGAATGTAGAAGCAAAGAGTGATGGTTAGTTTTGTATAGAGCCCTGTCATGACCTTGTGAGAACTTGGGTTTTACTGAGTGAGGTGAGAATGCACCAGGAGGTTTCAAGTGTAGGAGTCATCCAGTCTACCCTTCTGATGACTCCCAAGAGAGAAGAAGGTTGGTTGGACCAGGGTGCTGGCATTAGTGTTGGTGAAGGTATTTTGAAGGTAGAGCTATCAAGATTTGCTGAATGATCAGACCTGGAGTAGGAGAGGAAGAGAGAAGTCAAAGACTCCATGACTTTTAGTCTGAACCACAGGATGAATGTGGATGTCATAGATCAATCTCCCAATGAAGGCTAACATTATAAGCTGAGATTAGTTCTGTAGTTGAGACTCTGAACCCCATAATTTATTTTTTGGTATATTTTTTTATTAGAGTTCGATTTGCCAACATATAGCATAACACCCAGTGCTCATCCTGTCAAGTACCCCGCCCCCCCGCCTCAGTGCCCTGCCTGTCACCGAGTCACTCTATCCCCCTGCCCACTTCCCCTTCTACTACTTCTTGTTCGTTTCCCAGAGTTAGGAGTCTTTCATATTCTGTCACCCTCTCTGATTTTTCTCACTCATTTTCTCTCCTTTTTCCCTGTAATCCCTTTCACTATCTTTTATATTCCCCATATGAGTGAAACCATATAATGTTTGTCCTTCTCTGATTGACTTACTTCACTGGAGGGTATTATGCTGAGTGAAGTAACCCATAATTTATCAATCTCACTTCCATTATTCCTCTTTTCATCCTCTGCTTGTCCACTAATCACATTCCTTCTTATCACAGGGACTTTGCACAAGATGCTTCTTGTTAAGGACTTTGGATATTATCTAATAGTATGGAAAGCAGGTGTTACACAATGCAGTGAGATGATCACATTAGAGCTTTGGAAAGCTCCCTTTGACTGAAGGCTGAGGATGGATTGGGAAGGGAGACTAGTTAGGAAATGATTACAGAGATAGGTGAGACGATGGCTTGGGCCAGAGTGTGGCTTGGGCCACATTAGATAAAGCCTGAGATGGGACCATACAGGAGGCACCAAGGTCTAGAGCCTTCCTAAGCAACCCAGTTGCCATGTTGCCATGGCTATAACTGGTGGGTCAGAAAGGACTAAATTAGAGTGTGGTAGGAGAAAGTAGGGGGCAACCAACAGGTATAGATTAAGTACAAGAGGAGGTTAAATGTGGTCTTTTGGGTGGAGCCCTCAGGAAGCCATGAGCTATTTCCAGGAAGAGATGACACATTTCTTTGATGCCCCAGTGGTTTTTAAATTTTTCTGCATGAAGTTCACCACTTTCTACACATGTACTCCTTTCCACACCCCTCCCCCTTCTAGGACTGCTTGAAACTCTTTGTTCCTGTCCAAAGTGTGCTGGTGTCCTTCTCTATGTTCTGGTGACCTCCTAACAGCTTGAAAAGGAGGCAGTATTGCACTGCATAATGGTTAAGAACACTGGCTTTTGAGTTGGACTAACTTGGATTTGAAACTCATTTGTACTACTTATTTATTATGTGGCTTTGAGTAAATTACCTAATTTCCTGGAACCTCAGTTTTCATACCTGTGAAATGGCAAAAAATATAACACCTATTTCATTGGATGGTTATAAGGATTTAAAAAAAAATAATGCCCAGGAAGCACATGATGTGAGGTGCCAGTAATAATAGCTGATATTATGAAATTCTTCATTAGTGATAAGCAGTGTTCTGAGTGCTTCAAGTATATTAGCTCCTTTTATCTTCCAAACTATCCTCTTATCTCCAATTCACAGAGGTGGAAATTGAGACACAGAGAAGGTTAATAGCTCACACAAGGGCACAAAACTATGTTGTGGTAGAGGCAGGATTTGAACTCAGGCAGCCCTCTCAATCAGTAGATTATATATCCTGTCTCAAGTGGTAACTACCAAGCAAAAGCAGCTACTTGTATCTTCATTAGACATTCTCCGGAATGAACATTCTAGCATCTCAGTAGTGGGGAGGGTCTAGTTATCTGAATTTCTAGTTGCATGGCCACCTTTCTTTGTTGAGAATATTTCTAGAAGTGAATCCACTTTTTAAAAAAATCCTTGGGTTTCAAGACAATAGAATAGGCACTCAAATGCTAAATGAAAAAATGAATGATCAAGTTGTCCATAGTGACCCTTAGGAAATGTTGAACAAATGAATACTGGAATTAGCAATGGTTAATTAGGTGAGGGAAAACCACAGTGAGGACTGGTTTAAATGGGAAAGGGACAATGTGGTTCTGATTGTGTTGAAAATGGCAGCAGAGCTAAGTGGCTTTGGGACCATGCCGTTTCCTCATGTTTGTATCAGAATAGTGCCTCTGCCAAGGTTTCCAGTCTTTTTGTAGGTGACGTTTAGTGTCTAGAACATAGTTTATATCAATTCTAATATTTCCACATGCAATGTTACAAGTTATGATTCCCTGATATGGTGAGAATCAGTTTGTGTAGTGGGTCAGCTCAAACCTAACCACCTGGCTTTTGAATTCTGATTCCCTACTTTGTAGCTGTGTAATCTTGGGCAGGTAGATTAATTTTCTGATGCTTCTATTTCCCTATCAATAAATGGAGATCAAAATAGGACTTATCCTATTTCACTGACATGAAAATTAAAAGAAATAACATATACAAGAGATTTCATAGAGGTGCTAGTATTGTTGACCATTGTTATTACAGAGTGCCAGTTGTGTGCTATAATAATAAGGTAGGTGACCACTTGAGGAATAATTCAAGGAAGGCACAAAGCCTTTAGGTCCATAAGTTTCTAATCATCTGGAATAGAATTATGATGGCAATTTCCTGAGTCTGCTAATTATTTTAATGTCAATTAAATAAATTGCTTATCTCTATGTCAAAACCATTTAATGAAAAAGGCCATCCCAATGTATTGTATTCTGTATCCCATTTCAAAATTTTGACGTAGCAGTATGTTTTATATACCAGTCTATTCTAACTCATTTCATTTCATTTCATTTCATTTCATTTCATTTCATTTCATTATTTCATTTCATTTCATTTCATTTCATTTCATTTCATTTCATTTCATTTCATTTCATCTCATTCTGTTTGCATTCTATACTATATTTCACACTTAATCATTCCACAACATTTTGTATTCCATCTATTCATTCCCCATATTCCATTCCATTCCATTCCATTCCATTCCATTCCATTCCATTCCATTCCATTCCATTCCATATTTCATCTTACCTATTTCATTTTATTTACTTGTTTATTTTACAGTTTTATACCTTCACTTGACAATCAGTAGTAGTTCTCATCTACATTAACTCTTGGTAGATTTTTGAAAGCGGAGACAGGTACATAGGTAATCAATGTATAGAGCTTGTTTGGTGGATCTTCATCCTCATTATCTTTTCTGGACAACCACACACAAATTCAACAGGGAACGTACCTCATTCCTTTGGCCTGGACAGCTTTATTGAACCTGGTGTCCATGCACACATCTGGGGTTCTCATCTCCTTCATGGCCAATCTCCAGATCTCTTTGAGTGCCTGAGTGGCATGCTTCTTGAAACCCACTCCAGAGATGCACATGTGAATGTCGATGGTGTATTCTCTGGTTGTTACCTTATTGGTGGCAGGAGCCACTTGGCTGGGCCCTTTTGGAAAAGCACCTCATCTCATTTTGATTCATCCTTTGCTGCATTTACTCTTAAATTCCATGATTTCCCTCGGCAAATCATCCCCCATCCTATGCTGTTTGATTTCACTTCTACTCCATTCCATACCACTCCATCCCTACTGATTCCATTCCACTATATCCAATTCCACATGTCTTGTAAGCCATGTCAGTCTGAGGATAAGAAAATGGTAACAATTTCCATGTTTCTTTGGCTCTCTCTCTGTTTTCTGTGCATACATTCCCCTCTCAAACTCTTCCTGAATATTTCTTGGGTTTCTCAACAATCTATAGTGTAAACTTGTAATCTGATGTTTTTGATAATTTGTAGCATTTCCCCCCTCCTATTCCAATTTGCTGTGATGGCATCTCTAGCTTGAGTCAATTACACTAATGGTAACTAGTTCGGAGAGTGTGGGCACTTAAGTCTCAGACTTTCTTCTCTATTGATGAGATGTCTCCCATTGAACAATGCTCTCTCCTACAGATAGAAATGGTTGTAGTTTCTTTCTCTCATTTGCCTCCTTTAATGGGTATAATTGGATCTATGATTATATTCAGTACTTAGGCCTTAAAGAAAAAAAATACTGGTGCTCCCAAAGGTCTGCACAAGCAACTTATACAGTGACCATGGAATTAAATTATTTGTTAATATCAAGACTGAGCAGAAAGTGGGCCTTGTAACCAACTAGGATATTTAGTACCCAAAAGATGAGGTGTGGGGGACATATTTGTCCTACTCAACAGTGACACCTGTTGACCCAGATGAAAACGTGTATATTCTAAATGGAGTTGGGATAAGCTTTTTGAGATTAAACAAAAACAAGCAATAACGCAAATGGACAACTAAATAAATAACACATAGAAAGGCCGTCTGCTCCCATTTGAGTTGGATCCTGTACTACCAGAAGTGAGTTAGCATTAGCCAGGATAAAACCACATGTTGACATAATTAATGAGTGAAAGATGCTGTAGAATATTTAATCAACATTTAAATACAAACAATGAACTCTGGTCAGTTTAGAGAAACTAAATCCCATATCTACCTACCTACATACATACATATATTGTATGATATATATCATACATTTATATCTATAGTAGTGGAGGCTAAACCAGGAGTCAACTTGATAAAAAGTCAGAAGTCTTCTCACTGCAGAGCAGTGATCCCTATTTAAATTTTGCCTACTTATGAAAACAGAGTCATATCTTTCTCCCTTCCTCCTTCAATCCCTCCTTCCATCCCTCCCTCCCTCCCTCCCTCCCTCCCTCACTCTCTCCATCCTTTCTTCCCTTCCTTTTACAAATCCATATCAAATAGGTTTATTAACACCGTGAGTCAGACCCCAGGTTAGGCACTGGTGATGAGCACAAAGTGGTCTACATGTAGTGGAGGGTGTTCATCACTATCAGAGAATCATTTTTTAAGGTATAATTGACATACAGTGCTATATTCATTTCAAGTGTGTAATATAATGATTCAGCAACTCTATACATTTCTCAGTGCTCATCAAGGTAAGTGTACCCTTAATCCCCTTTATCTATTTTCCCCATTCTCCCCACTCACTTCCCCTCTGGAAACCACCAGTTTGTTCTCTAAAGTTAAAAGTTTGTTTTATTATTTGTCTGTTTTTCCTTTGTTTATTCATTTGTTTTGCTTCCTAAATTCCACATATGAGTGAAATCATATGGCATTCGTTTTTCTCTTACTAACTTATTTCATTTAGCATTATACACTCTAGGTTCACCCATGTGATGGAAATGGCAAGGTTTCATTCCTTTTTATGGTTGAGCAATATTCCATTATATGTAGTATATGTATAATATATAATTTCTACATATATAGTAATATTCCATAATACACAGACACACACATATTACATACACACGCACACACACACCCTACATCTTCTATTTCCATTTATAGATAAACCAAGTGGGTTTGGTTGCTCCCAGATTACTGAATCTTGGCTATTATAAATAATGCTGCAATAAACATAAGGGTACATATGTATATAGTTTTTAATTAGTGTCTTCATTTTCTTTGGGAAAATACCCAATAGTGGAATTACTGGATTGTATGCTATTTCTGTTTTTAATTTTTTTGAGAAAACTCTATACTATTTTCCACAGTAGCTGTGCCAATTTACATTCTCACCAACTGCTGTAGCCTCCAGAAGTGGAAAGGATGGTATCTGACTAGGGGAATGATGTAGACAATGGTAGGTCAGTGACACCTTTACTGAGGACAGACTTTTTGCCCTAATTCTTGGGAAGTCAATAGAAGTTTTATAGAAGCAAACGAACTTAATGATATGAGAGTGAATGGTGTTTTGATGGAATAATCAATATCTTATGATTCTTTTATACTGATTACATTTTAGACAGAAGATGAGCTTAGAGAGGTAGGTTGGCAACAGATTGAGAAGAGTCTTGCTAAGGAATTTCCTATTTATCTTGTGGACTATGGGGAGCTTTTGAAAAGTCTTTTAAGTAAAGATTTAGAGGAAAATATACTTTTAAGGGGAGAATATTCTAGCTACATTGTGGAGAATGGATTGGAAAAGAGAGAGAGGGAAAGTGAGAGACAGCACATGACTGTAGGCAAGAAATCAGCTAGAAAGTTGATGTACTTTCTTGGAGTGTATAGGACAAAACATCTTGATCATATTTTATTTTTGTTGTAACATGGGATAGTGAAAAGAGCACAGCTATTAAAGAAGTAAGAACTAACTTAAATCCCATTCAGCAGCTATATGGTCATGGCAAATGCATAGACTTATTTGGGTCTGTCTCTACTTCTACTTAATGACATCCACTTCAGAGGACTGATGTGAGGATAGACAAGTATTAAATGCTTCAATATTGGGCCAACACATGGAAAGTACTAGGGAAATGGTGATCCCTCCTGACTCTACGGATCCTGCCCCTTGCTCTTCTTCAGTTTCTCTAGAGACACACTGTTTTATCCTGATCAGTGTAAAGGTATTCAAGAGGCCATGGCGTGCATTTAATAGGCTGTCTCACTTGTATAATTTCATGTCAGTGTATCTACACACATGCACACACACACACACCATACACACATATACTACATGGAATGTCCTGAAAGTGGAAAATCTTCCTGTGGAATATCACAAACAGAAATAGCACTGCAAACTAGAGGCCTTTACATGAAAAATTCCAGATATACCAGTTGGTACATTCTAGAACACCAAGGATCATACCAGCATTTCCATCACTCTTTTGGCCTCCAGTTTCTAACCATGGAAACAGATATTTTGTCACCTCCATTTTAAATTTAGATTTTGACATCATCACCTGGACTTAACGTGGCTGGTGGGGAACAGCCAAGTTCACATGGCTGTTTTCTCTAATTCCAGCTTCCCTCTAATCTGTCCTGTCTTGACAGTTTTCACTCATTCCTTCACAGAGAGCTCACCACTCACTCCACTTTTTTTTCCCCTTCAATTCATGGAAATGAATCAGGTCTGTGATGGCGTCATTCAAAAGAGAAAGCTAATTAAAAAGGTCCCCTTTCCTTCCTCTTAGAGACCTTGCAATAGTTTTCTCCTTTTAGGAGACACAAGCCAGGAAGGAAGCTCTTCAGTGCAGCTGTAAATAGAGAAGCCTGGCTGGGGTTTGGGGGAAACAGGGTGATCATTCCCAGCTAAACTGTTAGCTCCCTGGGGACAAGTTTTAAGCTGCTTTGTCTTTTCCAAGGTCAGGCTAAACATAATAACCTCAGGCTACTCTAACCAGAAGAAACATGTAATAATGGGTCACAAACATTAACTATAGTGTAAGCATAGTTACACTCTATGGGGAAAGATATTTTGTAGGAGATGTTCATCCTGAGATAAGAACTCTAGTAAGCAGCAATGTTTATTTACATAGCTCTTCCTGTGTGTCAAGAATTATTTTAAGTGTTTTATACATGTCAAGTCACTTGATATTAGCAGCCACTAAAAGGACGAAATACTATTTTAAAGATAGGGAAACAGAAGTATAGAGGAAATAAAGAGACTTGCGCAAAATCATTCACTTAGTTAACATCATATTTGAACTCTGACCATTTAGTGCTGGAGTATATGCTCACAATCACTGCACTATATTGTTTTTTCAGTGAATCCTTAAGTGGGCATAGGTCAATCTGAAATAGTGTGTGAGAGCAAGAAGCAAACTGTCTCTAGAGTGGGTGGACCAATGATTTTTTTTTTGACTGTATAGTGCTGAACCAAAAATGTGTCACATTTGAGTTAAATTGCCATTATTTTCAAGTTGAGAAAAACTGGGAGTTTTGAAAGTAAAATAGGCAATGTAGACTTTATACGCTCTCCAACTGAAACTTCCATTCTATAGATTTGGAAATTAAAGTCAAAATGAGTTAAAAGAGTTGTCTACTATTGGCCAGCCATGTAGGTGCAGAGATGGAATGAGTTATGGATGGAATGTTTGTGTCTTCCCCACCCGAATTCATATGTTGAAGCCCTATCCCCAATGTGATGATCTTTGGAGGTGGAGTCTTCAAGAGGTGATTAGATCATGAGGGTGGAGCTCTCTTATAAGAAGAGATATGAGAGAGATGGTCTTTCTCTCCCATGTGAGCATATATCAGGAAGGTGGCCATCTATAAACCAGGAAGAGAGTCCTCACAGGGAACCAAACCAGCCAGCATCCTGATCTGGACTTTCCAGCCTCCAGAACTTTTGTAAGTACATTTCTGTTTTTAAGCTACCTGGCTGTAGTATTTTTGTTATAGCAGCTCAAACTGAGGGATGAAACTCCATATCTGACTCATAGAGGGAGGCTTTGCTTCGAAGATCCTGTGATGCCTCTTCCTAAATAGATCTATCCTCAGACTCCAGAATCCCAATCTGTGTTATAACTTGACATAGGACTTTTGTAATCCTAACACAACTTTGACAGTCATTGCAGTGGACTGGGGAAAACTGGTGAGTAGATTAGAAGTCAACTCCACTGGCCTTTTTTTTTTTTTTAAGATTTTATTTATTTATGAGAGAGAGAGAGAGAGAGAAAGAGAGAGAGGCAGAGAGAGAAGCAGGCTCCATGCAAGAAGCCCGATGTGGGACTTGATCCCAGGACTCCAGGATCATGCCCTGGGCCCAAAGCAGGCACTCAACTGCTGAGCCACCCAAGCATCCTGACTGGGCTTTACACTTGATCCTGCCACTCACCATCTTAGTGACCACAGGCCAGTGTCTTAACCCTTGAAGCCTGAGTTTGTTCATTGGTAAATGGAGGTAATGTTATCTGCTCAATATGCCTCATGAACTTGCTATGAAACTCAACTGAGGTAGTATCATTGACAATATAATGTCAGTATAAATTAGCACCAGGATGTGTACTAATTCTCTTTGCTTTCTGACTGAAGATTTAACTTTTTGATGGTATGTTCTCTCTATCTTACATGTTCTTGTAGTCCTCTTTTAAGGGTGCATGGAGTGACTAGACAGGAAAATATCAGTCATCTGGTGGCTCCAGTCAGAACAATAGAAGAAGCAGCCATGGAGTGATTATTTTGAGGGCAATTATTGTCAAAAATGAGAGAAGATGTTCAAAGTGAGAGTTGTTTCCTTTCCAACTGTGTGAGCACAGGTCTATGAGGTGCCGGGGCCTTCCTGACCATCACTGGTCAGCATTCCACCCTGGCAGAAGCCAAGACTTAGTGTTGGGGGAAGGAACACTAGACACTGAGTCAGAAGACATGGCTTTAAATGTCTGCTCAAGTCTTCAGAAGCTGTGTGTCCTTAGGTAAATTATTTTACTTCTGTGGGCCTCAGCTCGGTTGTCAAGATTAAAAGATATTTTTGTAAGTATTAAGCATTTATATTAGCTCCCTTCTTTCTCATGAGCTTTATTATAGCACATGAATTTCCACTGGGGTCTTTTCCAGGTATGTATTTTATTTTATTTTTTTTTCTCCATTCACCTCTTCTTTCTCCTTCTCCTAGTGAATCAGGTTGCTTCCCCTTCATTTTACCCCAATTCACCCTCCCAGATTGAAGGCATTTCTTCCTCTTAGGGTGAAAATATCCAGTGAGTAAACCCACAGTCCTTAATGTCAGGAAAGTCAGATCCATTTAATGTAATTTGGCTTTTGCCTCAGAGTTAATGCCTCAGGAAGAATTTGAATAAGCTTTGTCGTCTCTTTTTCCTGACAGAGTCTCAGACTGGATCCTAGAAAAATTCTGGTCAAGCTAAACAAATGATTCACTGAAGAATGAGGGGATTAAAAAAAAAAAAAACTTGGCTGCTTGTTCACTCTTTCTAGTTAATGAATTGAATTGATACAGGAACTTCATCACGTTCTCAGGGAAATCCTGTTGGCTGGGGCTCACTCCTCAGCACCACTAAATTTAGGTCACAGCTCAGTGAAGAACAATTACAGATTCTTAATAAAAGATAATTTACCCAGTGACATCAAGCAGGACAGCTGGGCAGGCATCCGTATTTTCTTGGTAATGCTGAGGGGGTGGCAGACACAGAGTGGGGATAGATGTTGACAGAAAGTCATTTTCTGACCTTGCATATCCGTTGGCTGACCTGTTCTGGGGCATATGCCAGTCAATATTTTTACAGCAAGTGAAAGCTAAACCTAGTGAAACCCCCACAAAACAGGTTCTTAAACTGGGCAAGGATGAAAATGAAGTTGGAAAAGAAGCATATTGGGAAGAGGGAATTCAGAAGTCCTGCATTTGAATCCTGTCAGCTCATGCTTTCTCCAGATAAATCTTTCTTTATTATGCCTTCTATTCCTGACCTACTTCACTCTCTATTTTACATTAATAATGAATTACAGTTGACTCTTCATAAGGCAGGAGTTAGGGGCTCCAGATCCCACAGAGTTAGAAATTTGCACAGAACTTTTAACCCCTCCAAAACATACCTACAAATAGCTGACTGTTGACCAGAAGCCTTACTGATAACATAGTCAATTAATACATATTTTTAAGTGTATGATATATGTATACATATATATTATATGTATTATATACTGTATTCCTACAATATGGTAAGTTAGAGAAAAGAAATTTATTAAGATTATAAGGAAGAGAAAATATATTTACAGTACTGTACTCTGTGTATTGAAAAAAAAATCCATGTATAAGTGGATCCACACAGCTCAAACCCATGTTGTTCAAAGGTTTACAGCTCTTCATAAATTATACTTTCTCTGTTCTCTGTGTCTTGGCCCACCCTGTTGTTCCAGAATGAATTTTTTTTCTCTCCACTGTGAATAGCTTTTTCTTGATTATCTTTTATTTTATTTTTTTTCTTGATTATCTTTTAAAGCCTAGTTCAGTTATCACCTCTTCCAGAAAGCTTTCTGTGACCCTCAAAGGGCTGCCTTCCTCTGAATCTTTGACTTCTTCATTAGACTGAGCTCTGTCAAAAAGGCATGGTGCCATAGGGTTATTGGTGCCACACTGGTAACAGGCCATTGAAACAGACTCTCCTAAGGACTTAACGATTTCCTTGTGGCTGAATCCAAGAGACATTTCTCAATGCTAATTTTGTAGCCCTTTCAATGGAATCTTAACAAGTTTTTTCTTCTATTGTAGGTGGAATCGTGCCCCCCCTCAAAAGATATGTTGAAGTCTGAATTTCTGTGAACAATTTGTCCTTTTAAGATCCTACACAATTTTACTAAGAGGAAATCTGATCACATCATTTGTTTCCTGAAAGTCTTCAAGGACCTAGTCTTTAAGGTCTAAACTTTCTACTATAGCCCACCATCCTGTTTAAAATCTAAATTGTGCCAGATTTTCCATGCTCCTTCTCACCTTCTACAATCTTATTTTTTCTTCAGCCAGACTTAAATGCTTATTAGTTTTCAAATACATTGTGTTTTTGCTACTTACAAACATTTTCTCATGATATTCCCAACACTTGAATCCTCTTCCCTATCTTATCCACTGGCCTAACCTTACTTATCCCTCAAGATTTGACTCAGTCACAATTTTCTCCAAGAAGCATTTCTGATCTGATTACCACTTCAGGTGAAATAGGGGTCCTATCTCTGTGCACCCATAGTACTCCATGCCTATTTCTAATATCATTTATTCCATGATATGTGTATTTTCACATCAGATTCTGAGTTTCTTGAAGGTAGACACTGAGTATTACTTATCACTATATAACCAGGATCTCAAGCATATCCCTTATTAAGTAAATGTTTCAGTAAAAGATGATTTACATTAATGAACCAAATTCTATGATGGGAGATAACAACCAAAATAAAAATGGCCTCACAAATCTGAGTGTAAGATTTGTTCAGGGGCCAAGATAATCTCTCCATTATGGTATGTATGCCATGCAGTGTTGTATCCAGGAATATGATTTGAAGAGGACAGAGTTTTTTTGTGTGTGTGAATGAACTAGCTAGCCATAAAACTCTGGCAAAGACTGGTGTGTAGGGGTTGGGGAAGGTAAAATTCTACCTAATTCCTATGTAATAGTCTCTCAGTAAATTGAAAAGTACATCTAGAGTCCAGAACTCGGTTCTGGATCTACTATTGCTTACTAGTTTTACAATTTAAGGGAGGTCTTTTTGCCTGTTGAGACTTTTAGTTTTTATATCTATCACACAGAAATTAGAAATCGTTTGCAGGGTATTCTGAGGATTAAATGTAACAACATATGAAAGAGGCAAAAGGGCTTGATGGATCCTGGAAAATTTCAACTTCTTTTCTTCTCAGGGTAGACAGGACAGAGTAGGAGAGAAAAAAATGTGAGTAAATTTTAAACAAATGAACAACACAATTAAAAACATTTTTAAATAAATAAATAAATAAAAATAAAAACATTATTATTATTATCTTTTTTTTTTTTTTTTTTTTTTTTTTTTTTTTTTAGGTTGGAGGGACAAATGTGTCAAGAGTAACTTTCTAGAGAAACTCATTAAGGAGAAGCCATTACAGAAATTTTAGGAAGCTGTTGTGAACAATTAAGGAAGACTTTGGGTCAAATTTTTAAGAATGAGAAAAAGAAAAATTTGAATTAAATGAAAGAGTAGTAGCTAATTCTTGGATGCATAAATAGTACCATTAAATTTTCGAGTAGGATATCCTTGATTCTGATTGGCACCACTCAACTCTAATGATGAATATAAGTGGTATATATTAGTTATCATTTTTATTTTAAGCACTGTATATTTTATCATTTAATTTTTCCTTAAAGCTCTGCTCTTTATGTTACTTCAGTGATGCATATGTTTACATCAGAGACCCAAAGAAGAAAAAGTAAAATGTCTCTGCTCTTACTCACCTAGAAACTGCTACTAAGATTTCTTTATAGATTTTAAGATATTTTACTTATATATATTTATATTTTTCTGTAATGAGACTAGATTTTGCATGTTTTATTAAAATGTACTTTTTTCATTCAAAACACCATGATTATTTTTATGTGGCAGGCAATCATCTGTTGCCAGCCATGAGGAAGTAACCTTCTTCAGATTTACTTTCCTATCACAAACCACTCAAAAATGGTATTAAATATTTATTTATTTATTTATTTATTTATTTATTTATTTATTTATTTTAGAGAGAGAATGAGAGAGAGAGTACACAGGGGACGGAGGAGGGGCAGAGAGGGAGGGAGATATAGTTTTAAGCAGATGGAGCTGAACACAGAGTCTGACATGGGGCTTAATACCAAGATCCTGAGATCACAACTTAAGCCAAAACCCAGAGTCCAATGCTTAACTGACTGAGTCACCCAGGCACCCTCCAAAATGGTATGAAATATTTAAAACAGAAATTTGCAAATGCTGGAAAACAGGCAGTGCAGGACTATGATCCCCAAAATAGGAGACACAAATGAGGTTAACCTTACAATCATCCTAGGTTTTTCCCTAAAGAGGGTGATGAACTGTGGGCAATAGGCAGACTCTGAAACAGTGTGGCAGTTTCCTGAATTGAGGAGGAAGAGATCATTCGGGGAAGAAGTAGGTATCTGGGATTTCCTGGAGGAAAGAAAGTACTATAAAAGATGAAGTGCTCCAGAAATCTGAACAGAGTTCTCTTAGACATCATTAATAGGAATTTCTATATGCATAGGATGAAACTTCATGAGACTCAACGAACAGTGACTTTGTGGAAAAAAGAATTATCAGGCAAACCTAAGTTGAAAAACTGCCAGCTTTCCAATAGACCTGGAGAATTGGTTGAGTTCATGCCAGCCAGAGTTTAGAGATCCTGTAGAAAACACAGGGGTTCCCCTTTCTCCACATCCTCTCCAACATTTGTTGTTTCCTGTCTTGTTAATTTTCACCATTCTCACTGGTGTGAGGTAGTATCTCATTGTGGTTTTGATTTGTATTTCCCTGATGGCCAGTGATGCAGAGCATTTTCTCAAGTGCATGTTGGCCATGTCTATGTCTTCCTCTGTGAGATTTCTGTTCATGTCTTTTGCCCATTTCATGATTGGATTGTTTGTTTCTTTGCTGTTGAGTTTAATAAGTTCTTTATAGATCTTGGAAACTAGCCCTTTATCTGATATGTCATTTGCAAATATCTTCTCCCATTCTGTAGGTTGTCTTTTAGTTTTGTTGACTGTTTCTTTTGCTGTGCAGAAGCTTTTTTATTTTTATTAAGTCCCAATAATTCATTTTTGCTTTCGTTTCCTTGCCTTCATAGATGTATCTTGTAAGAAGTTGCTGTGGCCAAGTTCAAAAAGGGTGTTGCCTGTG
Organism: Canis aureus; assembly: GCF_053574225.1. NCBI lineage: Eukaryota > Metazoa > Chordata > Mammalia > Carnivora > Canidae > Canis > Canis aureus. The sequence continues at coordinate 27,773,955 of NC_135624.1, read as the reverse complement.
TTCTCCTCTAGGATTTTGATGGATTCTTGTCTCACATTTAGATCTTTCATCCATTTTGAGTTTATCTTTGTGTATGGTGTAAGAGAATGGTTTAGTTTCATTCTTCTGCATGTGGTTGTTCAATTTTCCCACCACCATTTATTGAAGAGACTGTCTTTTCTCCGGTGGAAAGTCTTTCCTGCTTTGTCGAATATCAGTTGATCATAGAGTTGAGGGCCCATTTCTGGATTTTCTATTCTGTTCCATTGATCTATGTTTTTGTGCCAGTACCGCACTGTCTTGATGATCACAGCTCTGTAGTACAACCTGAAATCTGGCATTGTGATGCCCTCAGCTTTGGTTTTCTTCTTTAATATTCCCCTGGCTATTCGGGGTCTTTTCTGATTCCACACAAATCTTAAGATGATTTGTTCCAACTCTTTGAAGAAAGTCCATGGTATTTTTTTTTTATTGGTGTTCAATTTACCAACATACAGAATAACCCCCAGTGCCCGTCACCCAATCACTCCCACCCCCCGCCCTCCTCCCCTTCTACCATCCTTAGTTCGTTTCCCAGAGTTAGCAGTCTTTACGTTATGTCTCCCTTTCTGATATTTCCCATACATTTCTTCTCCCTTCCCTTATATTCCCTTTCACTATTATTTATATTCCCCACATGAATGAGAACATATAATGTTTGCCCTTCTCCGACTGACTTACTTCACTCAGCATAATACCCTCCAGTTCCATGGTATTTTGATAGGGATTGCATTGAATGTGCAAATTGCACTGCTGGGGATTTACCCCCAAAGATACAGGTGCAGTGAAATGCCAGAACACCTACACCCCAATGTTTATAGCAGCAATGTCCACAATAGCCAAACTGTGGAAGGAGCTTCGGTGTCCATTGAAAGATGAATGGATAAAGAAGATGTGGTCTATGTATACAATGGAATATTACTCAGCCATTAGAAACGACAAATACCCACCATTTGCTTCAATGTGGATGGAACTGGAGGGTATTATGCTGAGTGAAATACGTCAATCGGAGAAGGACAAACATTGTATGGTCTCATTCATTTGGGGAATATAAAAAATAGTGAAAGGGAATAAAGGGGAAAGGAGAGAAAATGAGTGGGAAATATCAGAGAGGGAGACAGAACATGAGACACTCCTAACTCTGGGAAACTAACAAGGGGTAGTGGAAAGGGAGGTGGGTGGGGGGATGGGGTGACTGGGTGATGGGTACTGAGGGGGGCACTTGACAGGATGAGCACTGGGTGATATGCTAAATGTTGGCAAATTGAACTCCAATTAAAAAAAAAACAAAACAAAATAAAATAAAATTTGTTTTTCAAAAAGAAAGAAGAAAAGAAAGAAAAGAAAGAAAAGAAAAGAAAAGAAAAGAAAAGAAAAGAAAAGAAAAGAAAAGAAAAGAAAAGAAAAGAAAACACAGGGGTTTTGCTATAGATACCGCCAGACAGATCACACTAAAGGGGCACTAAACCATCTCTGGATCAGCCCTAACAAAGCTTAAAAACAAGCTTAGGAAAAGTCAAATGGGTCCACAGATGTCCTCATGTGATTCTGGGCAAGTCAATTAACTTTCTGGGCTCAGTTTCTTTATCTGCAAATTGGGGTAATAACTAAAGTTATATAATAATAATGACATTCATTGAGTGCCTACTCATTATTAGAAACAGCTCTAACACCTGACTTCTAACAAGCACCCAACAAATTCTGGTATTATTATCAATGATTATATGGCATTCTGTTCTCAGAAAAAAGTATCAGCCAGTAGCAGAGCTAACACAAGGCATTTCTCTACAGCCATCAAACAAAATCACACTCAATGGGTGAGAAATAGCCATACCTAAAAAAAGATCCTATTACTTTAGCAATCAGCCAATTTAGGACTTACTCATAGTCCTCAATGACCTGTAAAATGAACTCAAAGACCTTTGAACTCCCATTGCTATTCACTTCCTTAGAGACTTTACCCAACTACACTGTGAAGCTTTAAGGGCAAGGACTATGTTTTATTCATTTTTATATTTCCTCATATTGCTGTATCTGTTGCAGAGTGGAATCACAATAAATGTTAATTTAGTTAAAGTAAATTCAGAAAGTGTTCATTTATCTACAGAAATTAGCTGGTAACTAAATACTATGTCCTGTTCCATTCTGCAGAGGAACAAGGAAGTTGCCATATGAATGCAATGAACTTTCCAGTTCAATATGTGGTAAGCAAATTCTTCTGGTATCAAAGGAGATTAGTTCTAACCTTTTCTCTACCATGTTGAACATTCAAGCCCTCAAGACACTCTGCTGGGGCAAATGGATGACATGAGAGCCGGAATGTTGTAATGTGCTCAGAACAAAAAGCCACTGCATCCAGAAATTAAAATAAGATTAGGAACTAAGTAGAAAGAAAGTTTATTAGAATATGTTTCAGAGAAAAAGCTGGAAGATGTTACATGGTTCCTTCCCTTTGGGGAAGGAAATCCTGAATTTAGATTAGCCCCCTGTCACCTTAACTGTCCTTCTCCCGTATTTTCCTTTTAAAGCAAAAGAAAACCTGCCAATGAAATCCATTTCATTCCCAGTCTTTGTCAGGCTCTCTGAGTAGAATAGTAGCTCGTTCTGGCCACTTGCTGAACACAGCCTGTGCTTTGGACTCAGGTCATTTTGGGTGTGATCCTGGGTTTGCCTCACACAAACCATTAGATGATGCACAAGTGCTTCACGTTTCCTTATCAATAAGAGAGGGAGGTTGGTGCCCACTTTTGAGAGTTGCTGTGCGGATTAAACCATCAAGTATTGAGTGTTCAGTGAAAGATGGTGTCCTTGCTTCATGTTACTTGAAAGAAGAGCAAACAAAATTTGATTCTAAAGGACATGTGAAGGGCAGGTAACATTTTTTTTTTTATTCTTCCCCTTTATGTTTGTTCTGCGTCACTACCCAAAAGTCTTTTCTTTCTTTGATGATTGGCGAAGACCCTCTGTCCACCATGTCACAACAAGAGAGGTGAAGTTTTCTTCTGGCTCTTTGTGGCTGCTCTAGTCCTAGTAACTCAACGAAATACCACTTTCAGTCTTTTTTGAGGTCAAACAGCCTATGGTTAGCGTCTCTAGATGCTCTGCTCTGCCTTTCCCTTCAGATCATTGATGGCCACTTTGCAAGGGTGCATCATGAATTGGAGAGAGAGTCTGAAGCTCCAATAAGCCAATGTGAAGGCCATAAGATTCTGTTAGGGTAAATAGTTTAGCTTTTGGCCTCCAGATTATTCCTGAGGGGTAAGGAATATGTGTTTTCATAATTCTATGATAAAAGCTATTCTTTGCCTGGATTATACTCTCTCCCTTCCCCTTTTCCTAAAACAACTTGGCAAAATCTTACTCTTTTTTAAAATTTCAATTTTACCTAATGTTGCTTCCATGAAAATTTCTCCTTCCTACATTACATTACTATTTAATGGTCCCATATTTCTATAACTGGGGGTTTTCCCTATTAAGTATATGATACAATGAACGCACCCTTTCTATATCAAGAATGTATAAAATTCGGGTCCCCATGTACCCCTTACCTATATAAAAGTTGGAGCATCAATAATTCAGACCTGTCAAAATTTCCCTTGTTTTCCTTGCTATGAATTTTGGGGTCTCCAGGTGACTTTAAGTGTCTTTAGATAGAAGGGGTACTCTCCATGGCATAGGGTTGCTGGTGGATAAACAGAAGCTGGCCTTGGCAGGTTATGCCCAAAACTCAGTTGCAGGGAAAATGAATTAGTGTCCACTTCAGATTATATGTGGAGACAATAAATTGGCCAGAATCACTAGGCAGGGCCTCCCTTAGAACAAAATCCAGGTCCCATTCACCTCACCAGTGGTGACTTCTATCAAAGGCAGATATAAGAGGGCAAAAGTTTGATTGTATTGAAGGAAAAGAGAGAAACTAGAAGAGGGAGCATCACTAGGGAAACAAGGAATCAGATGTTTTCTGAGTTGGTGGTGTGAAAGTTGCTAGAAATAGTCCTCACTCAGGTGCTCTGAGATAGTCTATGGTCCTAAACTGACAGACTGTGCATTTTAGTAATAAGATTACCTTAGTTACTCGTATACCTGCCCTGGTAAACTATGATCTCCTTAAAAAAGGACTACATTTTTTGTATTTCTGTCATCCCTCTATGTCTAGCACCCAGCAACAATACGAAGTGATTTGTGATCCAGAAAGGAATGACCAAAGTACTTCCCCTCCATTACATACCCAACAGCACTTTGCTATTTCCTGTTGGTGGTGGTGATTTGCCTAGATTTGGAGGCCACAGTTCTGGCACATATTTCTAACAATCTTTCTCTTCAGAGTGTCTTTACCTAGGATGACCTTTTTTGGGGTGGGCACAAGAATATGACCCAAGGACCCACCCCTCATCCCAACATCCATGAATTGTAACAAAACAGTTGCCTCATGGCTGGAATAGTTCTCCAATCCTGTTGGCAACATCCAATGGCTTTGCTGGGCCAGCAGGCTGAAGTCATACTTGGAGTACATGTTGCTCATGGATATTCATCTCAAATGCCAAATGCAAGGGTGACTGTCCATTGCACCCAAAATAAACCTGGGCAGTAGCCCTTGTAATGTTTTCTCAACTGAGGAAAATAGCTTAGGAAACATAATTGTGAGGGACCCAGATAGTGAGAGGACATAGAATCACAGGAATTCAAACATGAAAGGGACCATTGAGAGCTCTTTACAATCTTTCCACTTTATAAGTGAGAAAACCAAGGACCAGAGAGAGAAAAGTAACTCACCCAAGATTAAAACAATTGACAGGAAAACAAAACAAAACAAAACCCAGGTTTACAATTAAGTTGCTGGAGATCCTGAAGATACTCATCACCCTAAGCTGCTAAAACATCTTTTTTTCTGATCATGTGTAGGGATCCAAAGTTGGGCATAAAGGCAATAACCCCACCATATGTTGTATTTGACACTTTAAATGAGTTGTCTAAAATTAACTCAAAAACCTTATTCTCTATTTTGCAGAGGAGGTAACTGAAGCTTGGGGCAGGGTGCCAACTTGCCAAGGTCACCCAGACATTCAATGTCTGAAAAAACTCTGAAATATCTACATGCTTATTTTGGGGGTCCAGGATCTTAACCAAATTCCATGACAATCTGGTGACACTGAGAAGTGAATGATGTGTTGTAAATCCAAAATTTAAGACCTTCTTAATTGCCAGAGTATGTCCTCGGCCAAATTATGAGACGTGAAATTTGTCCTTAGACACAAGGCCACGTTCACTCACTCAGCCCACTTTAATCTTCTGGGGTGGTTCCTTTTGCTTTAAATGTTCTGTTTCTGTGCATTTGGGTGGCTTGGTTGGTTGAACAACTGCCTATGGTTTGGGTCATGATCCCAGGATCCCGGGATCGAGCCCCGCACTCTCTGCTCAGCAGGGAGTCTACTTCTCCCTCTTCTTCTGCCCATCCCCTCTGCTCATAAGCTTACATATTCTCTCTCTAGCTCTCTAATAAGTAAGTAAGCAAATAAGTAAATAAGTAAATAAGTAAATAAATATTTAAAATAAAATAAAAGTTCTGTTTATAAGTGGTAGGGATTTAAAAGAAAAGTTCTGGCTGAGGATCAGGATCCTTAAATTCTGGTTTAAGCTGGGCTAACTAACTTCCCATGTGATCTTTGTAAAATTACTTCAGACGAGATCGGGCATGTTCAGGGTGGTATGGCCTAGACTTCACCTCTCTTTCCTTCAATTTCTTTATACTTTCAAAGTAAGGAGGTGGAGTGGAACTAATCATTCTGAAGCCCCAAACTTAAGTAGGCTTGGTAGGAGCTTGGTAGGGGAGTTTGGATGATCAGTGATGTTAGTTGTAGGTATATTAAGGGGTTGGTACTATATATGACCAGGATTTGCCATCCATAGACCAGAGCGTCTTTGAGATGCTTTAGAGGTCCCTTCAAGTTTCAATGAAGTCCTCCCAGAATCGCAATGAAATCAGTGAGTTTTCCCTTCCCTCCACTCCAGAAACCTACAGTCTGTGGGAAAGATCTCTGGTGGTGACTCCTGGGAAACAGTGGATCCAGTATTTTTCCCAGTGGAGAAGAACCCTCCTAACCACCAACCAGAAGAGAACATGATGTCTGCTCTTCTGTTATAGCCTGGAGCTATCCACAAGTGCTTATAGCAGGGAGAGAGAGGGACACTGACGTGTCACAGGACTTGGAAGATGCTGTGTGGAGGTTTAAAAAGTTAATAGCTCATTATAAAATTTATTTGAGGACTAGGCAATCTCCACATACCTATGTAATTAGGAAAAGGGCAAGCTAGAGCCAGAGAGGTAAAATATTACTTCATTTCACACACGTTTATTGAGTACCCCCTGAGTGTTATGCATTATTTTAGGCAGAGAAAATAAACACTAACACAAGATAGTACTGGCTTTGTGGAGCTTACCAACTATAGCAGAGATGACTGGTTGTCTATCAGAAATGTATGCTTCTCCTCTGGAGATGAGGGTTGCTGTTGGAAAGGGGCTCTCCTGGCAGAGCCTACTTTTCTCAAGAGTGAATTCTTGCCAATGTAATGAATGGGAGGGATGGGAATCATTTCTAGGGCAAAGAGCCTTCTCCACTCTCTCTCCTTATTTGTTGGCTGAACACACTCCCCTAGAGGACTTGGGGACCATGATTCCCTGAATCATATGTGGAAAGCTAACTGCTGACAATTAACACCTGCATTTACCTGCTAACATGAGCAGAAAATACACTTTCATTTTAAGTAAGACTATAGGCCACTGAAGTTTCAGTTTATTTGTTAAATCAGCTAGGGTTTCCTTAACAAATACACCCAAAAGTGTTCATGGAAGATAAATAAACCAGAATTTACAAGTCACTTAATTTTGTGTCATGATGAGTTAGTTCTATGTGCTATGGAAATACAGATCTGGGGTTAGGGAAAACTTCCTCCTGAAAGAGAACAGCCCATAGGACTTAGCTACGGGAAAGAATATGACTAGAGTGGAGTCAGGGGGATTTAAGGGAATGACAGGTGGAAGAAAGAAGGAACCTCTGAAAGAAGGAACATGGCACCTTCTATAAGAAGCAGGCTTCAGTGCTTGCAGCTGAGGTTCAAGCAAGGATTGGGGAGTTGACAAAATGGAATGGTAAATAGGGCCAGATGATGGCATTATTGGAAGTTTTGACTTTGACAGGAAGACAATGGGGAACAAAGCATGACAATATTGTCAGATTGCTCTGGATCAGAGAAGGCAGAACCAGAAGGAGGAAATCATGCCTACCTTATCCATTATTACTTCCCACTCTCTAGTACGATGCCAGCTCCAAAACAAGGAGTGAATTCATTGCCTGATGGATGAACAAATGGGTGGACCATTTAAGAGCCTGTTATACTATCTCAGATGAAAGATGATGGGACTTATGCAAAGGTAATGAAAGGTAGCTGATGTGGATACAGTTGAGAGATTGAGTTAGAGAGTGATTGATTGAGTGTGGGAGAGCAGGGAGGACTTCCAGGTTAGTTTCACTTGGTAAGTTGCTGCTTGTATATATGACAATTGCAATGCCCCAGGGGTCTTTTTTATTTATTTATTTATTTATTTATTTATTTATTTATTTATTTATTTATTTATTTATTTATTTTAGAGAGATGGAGAGAGTTAGCTTGAGTGGGGTAGGGGCAGAGGGAGAGAATCTTCAGATTCCCCACTGAGCACAGAGCCCCACATGGGACTTAATCTTACAACCCATAAAATCATGACCTGGGCCGAAAATAAAAGTCAGACACTTGACCAACTGAGCCACCCAGGCACCCCGCCAGGGACTGTTATACGTGTCTTATACATGGTAATTTATTTAATCCTTATAAAAACTCTATAATTTAACTCATAAATATCAGATGAGAAAAATAAGCACAGGGGCATTAATCATTTACCACAAGTCACAATTTACTCCTGGAGTCAGGAGTTAAACAGTCTGGTTGGAGTCTATGCTCTCCCAGGTATGAAATTTTTTTTTAGGATTTTATTTATTTTTTTGAGAGAGAGAGAGAGAGAGTGCACAGAGGCAGAGGGAGATTCTCCACTGAACAGAGATCCTGACTCATGTCTCCATCATGGGACCGAGACAAAGACAGATGCTTAACTGACTGAGCCACTCAGATGTCCCTGGGTATGAGATTTTTATCTGCTCTTATGGGACTTAGGAGGAGAAACTGAATTGGGAAGAAGAAAATGAGTTGACATTCAGACTTGTGAAATTTAAGTTGTCTGTGGAATACATAAGTGGAAATATCAACCAGGCAGGTGGATATTTGCAGTAAAATTGATGAAGACTGTACCTAGAATGTAAACTTTGAGAAAACTGGTCACAGAGAGATTGAGTTCATTGCAGTTAGTGTCAAATTGTTAATATAGGATGCAACCATGTGAGTGTAGACAATCCAAAATTCAGATTTTGTGCAGCATGAAAGATATGAATAGACATTACAGGATGTCCATAAGGGAGTAGAGACATTGAAATGAAGTAAACAGGGAAATGTAAAGACAGGAAAAGCTTTGGGTGCAGGGCTTGAAATAATCAGCAGAGCTATAGTACATCAAGTAGGTAAGTTGTTCTCTATGTAATTTTGGGGGGCACTTAATTCTACAGTAATTATTTAATATTACTATAACTACTTATACTTTTCATTACACGTAATGTGTTTGGTCATTAAAAATTAATTTTTGCAATAGAATATACATTAAAAGAATCCTACCACATTTTGTAAGAGGAGAGAGGTGTTTGGACCAAATAAATCACAATTGTCATCACAATTTTAGAGCTTCTTACAGAATAACTGGAACAAAGTTGAGTCCTATTTGAGCATTTTGTAAGTCACATTAATATTCTATGTATGTTAGTCTAAAACAGGGAAAATAATACCAACGGAAAAATACATTGTTGGGAGAAATTAGTAAATAAGTAAATACATTAATAAAAAGTACAAAGCCTTTATAAATAAATAAATAACAATAGTACTTATTTCTCCAGTGTGTATTTTTTTCTGGCTGCTCATACATAAAGGTACTGCTCTTTTGTTCTGAGCTAAACCCACACAAGTATTTTGGTCTCTCCTGGCTAGCTTTCGACTTTTAATTTATCATAATGATAGTATCAATAATAGTTTCTCAATTGAATAATGCTTTAAAGTTAGGAAATGTTTTGACACGTGTGGCTTATTTAATCTTCACACAACTCAGGGAGAGAAATGCACTCCATTTTATAAGTGAAGGACATGATGCTTGGAGATAGTTGGTTATTAATAATGCCTTCACTATCAACAGTGGTTATGGTTAACAAAGCAGATTTATTGAGTATTCATCTTGTTCTGGGCACTTTGAAACCATCCCACATCTTACTTTTCTTTTTTAATCCTCTTAACAAATTCATGCACTAGGTATAATTGTTATTCCTGTTTCATCTATGGTAAAGCCAAGGCTCAGAGAGGTGAAGGAGCTGCCCAAGGACCTAGGAAGAAGTTTTGGAATGGCACTTCCAGCCGAGCCTTCTGGCCCCTTTTCCCGCCCACTGCTCTTTCTCCTACTCTTCACATGCAGCCTTGTCTAAGTCAGCTTGTGCTTCTGAATTGGGATGTTTCCCAACGTGCAAAAATTATTATTTATGCATGCTTTTTAAGACAAGCCATTGCCCTGTGACTGCACTTTCCCCCATTGGCTTATCTTGAGACTGACCAGGAGGTGCTTACATGTGCAATTCCCAACTAATCCCTTCTCGGTGAACTTGATTTCTTATTTTTAGGGCCCAAGAGGGTGAAGATTGCCCAAGAACATTCTAGGGTTTATTTGAGGCAAACTCTGAAGAAGGTAAATTTTGTCCTTTCTTCCTTTATTCTACTTCAGTGACTGCCTTTTTGCTAGTATTACTCAAACTCTCTAGCTTTATTACCACCCAAAATACTTCCTTCCACTGAACTTCTTTTGTGTGCCTGGATCTGTGCTCTGTGTTGTACATATAAACATAAATGAGATTGCTTTCATTGGTAGACTCATGACCATAAACAGGTAGGAATAGAGTGGCATGATAAATACTACAAAAGGATTCTTCAAGATAGAGAGAAGCACGAAGAATGGAATGATCAAGTATTTCTAAGAGTAAGGGTCTGATGGTTCCAGGTAAGCTTCCCAGGGCTAGAACAATTTGAGCAATTTTGGAGGACATAAAATTCCCTGGGCTGGATTTGGAAGTCAGATTCAATAAGAGGCAGAAGACTTAGTCTCTCTGAGGGAGCCTGGGTGGCTCAGTTGGTTAGGAGTCTGCTTTTGGTTCAGGTCATGATCTCAGGATCTTGTGATTGTATCCCACTTTGGGGTCCCTGCTCAGTGGGACTCTGCTTCTCCCTCTCCATCCATCCTCCCTCAGCTCATGCTGTCTCTCAATAAGTAAATAAAATAAAATTAAAAAAAAAAGAAAAAAAAAGATTCAGGCTTTCTGAAGGCACAGAGATCTGAATTACTAAGACACATTCTGGAAACTGTGAATGGTCCACTATGTCTAGGGAAAAGTCTATGAGATAGAGAGAAATGGGAAGTGAAGCTGGAGAGATAGATTACAGAGGCTTGTATATCATGCTAATTAGTGCTTTTTCTTGTTCCTACTGAGAAAAGCCAACAAAGGATTTCAATCAGGGCAGCAGCTTTATGAGATTTTTTTTCTGTGGGTTCATTCCAATGGCTAGTTGGGAATTAAGATCTCATGGGAAAGATTTTGTACACACAGCTTGAAGGTGGAGCCAAAGGTAGAGATAATGAGGGCCTCAATTAATGTAGATGCCATGGAAAAGGAAGACAAGTGTTCTGAGAGCTATTTATGAGAGACTCATAACCAGGATGGGAATGTTGACCGTAGAGTTGCTAAGGGTTCTGACATGAAAATATCTCATAGATGATGATACCATTCATCAAGAGAGGGATTCCAGGCCCATCAGGTTTGACAAAGTGTGGAAATAAATAAGTTTGTCCTGAATGTATGTTTCCACTTGAAGTTTTAATAGGGTATCCAGGTAGATATAGTGAATGAGGAGTTAAAAATATAGTACTTAGGCAAATTGGTGTTTAGGAAAGCAATCTAGAGATAGAGATTGGGAAGTTATCAGCACACAAGTGGTAATAAGAGACGGTTTTTGTAAGAGAGAGAGAAAGTCTGCATTCTACAGAGCCAAAGAGAGCTAGGTAGAGGATAGAAACTCATGACATGCCAACATTTATGGGTGAAGAAAGCACAAGGAGGCAGAGAAATAGTTTCCAGAAGGTTTAAGAGAAACCAGCTTTCACTAAAGACAAGGGAAGAAAGCATTTTAAGGAGTTAAATGCCATCAAAGCAGCAGGGAATTAGATAAGGAGTGAAAAGGGTCAGTTGGCTGGAGCAGTTAGTAGGTCATAGAGCCCCTGGAAGAGAAGTTCTGTGAAGTGATAAGGCTCAGAGCCAAATAATAGTAGGTTAGGGAGTAAATGAAGGTTGAGCAAGTGTTGGAAGTAAATGCAGACCATGGGTTTACAAAGCCGAGGAGAGGGAGGGTAAGTGACTTTGCTGAAGATCATAAGGCTTCCAAATGGACTTTATAACAAATGACCTGATATATTAAAATGTCCTTTGGGGGCTTTCTCTCACTTGTTCATTCCTGTATTTAAGTATTTATTGATCACCTACTCTCTTTGAGACACCTGGGAGTTAGGGCCCTTAGATGTTACATCATACAAAGCAAGTTATGGATGATTATCATGAAGAGTGAAGGGTCTGAGATTTTACTCTTCCTGCAAGCCAGCAAGTTAGCCTGCCACAGTTTCATGGATGCTGGCAGAAGGCAGGAGATTCCTGGATCAGAGATGGAAGACAGTTGATTACTTAGAGCAATTATAGTAACTAGAGTACTTAGCATAATATCATTTCCTTAAGCCAATTCCCTAAGGTTTAATTCCCATAGGGTGCCACCAATAGATCCCTGTGATGCCGGCAGTGTTAACAGAAGAAGAATATTGAGTTTAGGGAACTTGGATTTTTTATAATGGGCAGTAAGAATGCCTAAACTTTGCCCCAGAAAGAGACTTAAACTCTATTATATTGGACAGTGAGCAAACCTATCTTCTGCTATGGAGGAAGATATTATCTCTAGTTTCCAAAGCTGTCTGCTATACAAATATCCTTGTAAAAACTAGTCCAGAACAAAGGATGGAGTGCCTCTGCTTGCAACATGTGTAAAAATGCAAGATATTCTTGGAAAATTGTCCCCTAATAATGATGTAGTACAGATTATATATTTCCTACCCAATAGTCTTTTTCTTCCACCAAGTGATAGAAAAATTGAATATATGCCAGGCAGCAATGTATCTAATTAAAGACTATGTGATAGCTGGAGTCCTAGCAACCTTCTTGTGACCATGAAGATTGTAGCTACATACCAGAAAGGGTAGAGTGACAGAAGGAGTCTGGATCCCTGATACCAGCTATGGGCTGCCTATCTCTGGATATTATGCGAGTGGATAAATCTTTATGTGTTAATGACATGGTATTGGGATCTGTTATTAGCAACCATAGCTATTAGTAACTGAATGCAATTACTAGCTAACATGGATGAGGGAGAGAGCACTAGATAGCAGAGCTCCAAGATAACTAGGAAACTATAATTATAGTCTTCATTTTACTACTAATTTACTGTGTTAACTTAAGCATGACAATAGATCTCTATGATCTTCATTTTTCTCAGCTAATCATTAAGTACTTCTCAGTTCTAATATTTTTCGTTCATCAAATTTTAAAATATCTTTCCTTTTTAATCTTTCAAAAATCAATTATTTGGGTATCTGGGTGGCTCAGTCAGTTAAGCAACTGACTCTTGGTTTCAGCTCAGGTCATGATCTCAGAGTCATGAGATCAAGCCCCACTTAGCAAGGAGTCTGCCTGGGGCTCTCTTTCCCTCTCCCTCTGCCTCTCCCCCCATCTCTCTCTCTCTCTCTCTCTGTCTCTCTCTGTCTCTCAAATAAATTAATTAATTAAAAAAACCCTCAGTTATTCAGTATTCTATTCTTTCTGGACAGATGCCCATCTGAAAAGTAACTAGATGAAAAGAACTGGATAATAGCTTGATTTGTTGCCTCCCTTCTCCCAACACCTGAATATGTACACTTTGGAGATGTCTTAACTTAGGGATATGACTTTCTAATGGATTTCTAGGTGTCTCAAAGCTTGGTAGAACAGGGACTTCAATGGAAATCTCTCAAAATAATATTAATAGCCTGCCTGCTATAATTTCTGTGTTCCTAGTACTTAGCACAAAGCCTTATTGCAATAAGCCCCTTATAAACACTTATTGAATGGATAAACAAACACCCTCATTTTAAAAAATAAGAAGTTAAGGGCCAGAAATGGGTGGAGCATAACTTTCTTTGGTCATATCTGCTAAACTGCTATTTCTAATGCCATGCAATGTGGCTCAAAAGTTTTTATATGAATAAATCGTTGACAATCTAAAATAGAGGTTGGAAAGAAAAAAAATGATATTTGAGTTAAATGGTTTCTGATTATCATTTTTTTTCTTTTTTAAAGAACAGTAGGTCATTTGTTCATTGGAAACATAGCTGTCAGTTTAAATTATGCCCTCGTTTGAATAAATTGATATTGGATAATGAGGTTTCACTGAATGACTACATGTACTTTTTTCTCTGGGCTAAATAATTCCAATTCCTCTAACCTTTTCTCATGAATCGTATTTTCTCAGCTCTTAATCACTCTCTTTGTTCTCCCATGAGATTGAATAAAAATGTTAACCAGCAACAAATATCATGGAATGATTTTTACATGAACATTAGCCTTATGCTCACCTTTAAATACATCATGCCATTGGTGATGCTGGTATCAGATTTTGTCTTTTACATATAGTAGAACACTTTTCTATCTTACTAACGTCTAGAATTACCTCTAAGTTTATATTAATCTGTGGGTCTCTGATGCTAGCTATCTGTATTTTGCCAAGTATGTAAATAATTAATATCAAGCAAAAGAAACAGCAAGTTGGCATATGGGATTTCTTCATTTTCAATCTGGATATTTCATTTTTCCACTTATGAATCCATCCATCAATTCATTTAACTAGAATGTATTATTGCCCTATGCTGTGACAAGCTCTGTGCTAAATGCTAGTGTAGATATGAAAGAGAACCCAGAGAACTCATATCCTAAGGGCCAACACCTACTATAAACCACCAATTATAATAGAGTATGGCCAATGCAAAAATATCAATACAGGATGCTATGGGAACACAAAGGCTCCCTAATACAATCGGATTCAGATGTTTTGATAAACAAGAGTAACCAGGCAAAAAAAGGAGATTGGACAATTGTTGAACTAGGTAAAACTAACATATGCTATAAATTAGTAATGATTAAAGGATTGTAGGACTGAAAGAGATCATTTTATATATGCTCTTGCCATGACAAAAATAAAATGAAATAGACTTTCCTATGTCAAGTACTATGGTAGGTGCTGGGGTTAAAGCAGAGAAAAAACTAAATATGGTGAGGAGCTTGATATCTAGGGGAGGAAACAGACAAGTGAGCTGATGGTTAAAAATAGAGTGACCTAGTTCTTTTTAGAACAGTCTTGTTTATTTCCATTATCCTGGCTTAATTATTAACTGTGCCCCTTGCACTCTCGAAAGTGTCCTGGTTTGAATGATGAAATTTTATATGGTCATCCTTGTCTTAGGACAATGTGATAATAGCTCCCCAGAGGTAAAATGAGGCATAATGGGAGCCCTCAGGGTAGAACACAAGAATAAATTTCTAACCTAGTTGGTGGACCAGTACACTGACGGTACAGATGACTTATTTCTAGAAATTTGCAAAAGGTAGTGATTAAGTAAACTCCTTATCAGATAAATACTGGAAAAAAGTATCCAGTTAGCTGTTCTAATAGCCTGGCCCAAGCAAGTGTTGATAACTGTTATATGCATTTAGAAAGAAAGATGTCAATGAAACATCAAGTTGTATGCATGACAAGTCAGTTTTTCTCATGTGCAATTAAGAGAGATGTACAATCAATAGTGTGTGCTTTTGGAAGGGTAACAATATCAATCACTTCACAAGATTAAGCAGGTTTGGAAGGCTATCAAAATGAATCCTGAATTGAACCAAATGAAAATGTATCTAAAGATTTCTTGCAGGTCCAAGTAAAATGCTTATGCATGTTTGGTAAAATATTGATGCACACTTAATCATCAAAGTATTATTGTTTTTCATTATACAAATTTATATACTTTAGAGGAAGAAACAGGAGCACTTAAACTCAAAATGCAAAACATGCTTTGAGAATGGACTGAATTGGGATCCCTGGGTGGCTCAGCGATTTAGTACCTGCCTTTGGCCCAGGTCGTGATCCTGGAGTCCCGGGATCAAGTACCATGTCCGGCTCCCTGTATAGAGCCTGCTTCTTCCTCTTCCTGTGTCTCTGCCTCTCTCTCTCTGTCTCTCATGAATAAATAAATAAAATCTTAAAAAATAAAGAAGAGAATGGACCAAATTGACAAACAACTTACTGAGTAAAAATGACTCCTTTTCTTGTATGTGTGAGGTCTCCTGGCTGGATGACCCCAGCAAGCTAAAGAGGAGGGGGCTGAAGAGACATCTATTGTCATTTATCCATTTATTATTCTCAACTGTCTGTGTCTACAGGTCCAAGTGAAAAGAAAGAGGGATAGGCTCTCAGAAGGGCTTTTGAAGGGTCCAGGATTAGAAGAAAGAAGCAAAGGAGAAAGACATTTTTAGCACCTCTACATGCCAGGCACTGGGCTGAGTGCTTTACATATGATACCTCCTTGACTCCAACAATGATCCAGGAGTAGATTTGACTATGGGAACCTATAGGCTTAGGAAGCTTCAGTGATTGGTCCAAATATAGGCCATATACACTGATAGTGCCTCATTGAAAGCCCATTTTAGCTAAACTCCAATGACATTTCTTCTATTCATTCTTCAATACGTATCTTAGGTCTAAAAAATGGCTATTTTTTGATATATGAAGTTGTTTAAAGGAGAGGAGATGCCAAATGGAGAGACTGGGATGAATTAAGGTAGTATTCACCAGGGACAGAGCACGTTTACAAATGTTAACCACAGAATCTTCCATCATGACCAGAGGTAGCCAAAAATATAGCACAAACTTTTTGGCAGCAGAACAAAGAAAGAATAGGAAAAAAAAAAAGAAATTAAACAGAGAAGATTATCATGTTCTCTGTAAAAGAATAGATGGAAAATCATGGGACCTGTATCAGACTTCTTGGTTGCAAGCAACAATAACCACTTTTGGTTAACTAAAGAAAATGAGGAAGGACACGCCAAAGAATTAGGCATCAGGAAATGCAATAACCGAGGCAGGACTTGGAATGAAGGGAGCAAACATTGACAGTTTCTTCTGGAAGCTTCCATCAGCATAAAGATCCAAATTGCAAGAAGAGAGTATCTGAAAGACCCAGTTTGGATGTGGGTCACATATTCAAGGACAAAGGAGGTATTTTCCCAGAACAAAAGCTACCTTACAACCTACATGATGTCATCCCCCCAAAAAACTATTGTATTTAATTATCACCACTATGGCTTTAATGCTTTCCCCCAGTATATTAGTCTGCTAGGGCTGCCATGACAAAATGCCAACAAACTGGCGAATTTAAAACAACAGATTTTTTTCTCTCAAAATTTAGGAGGCTAGATATCTGAAATTAAGTTGCCCTTAGAGCCATGCTCCCCCTAAAGGCTCTGAAGAATAGTACATCCTTGCCTCTTCCTAGTTTCTGGTGGCTTAAGCAATTCTTGGTATTCTTTGGATTATCAGTGCATTGCTCCAACCTCTTACTCCATAGTCACATAGTCTTCTTCTTTGTGTGCTCTTTTCTTCTCATAAAGGCACTAATTATTAGTTTAGTGACCACCTTAACCCAGCATGACCTCACATAAACTAACTACATCTGCAAGAAACATTTCCAAATGAGGTTACACAATGAAGTTCTAGGTAGCTGTGAATTTAGGGGGGCATGAAATTGTTCGACTCACTACACACCCTGTCTCTCCTTGAAACCATTTGTTTCTATCAGAAAGCAACTACTCTGACCTCTAATTGTTGACTTACATGTGTCTTTCTATGGGCCCATGAGCCCTTAAAAGTACGGACAATGTCATGTTCATATTTTTTTACTCCTTATGTAGTACAGTGCTTGTACACTGCAGGTACAGAATCAGTTTATTGAATGAATGAATATATAAATGAACACATAACTAATAGAAGACATAAGAAAAACTACCAGGAGCTCATAAGGACACTTGGCATGGAGCCTTACACAAGATTATAAGAGCCCCACGTCCTTGTCTTACACCAGAGTAATACTATTGCAAAAACAGCAAATAAAATCATGTTTCTTGTCCCCCAAGCGGGTTTATAATGAACTGAATATTGAGAAAATTGACATTGCTTTCACTTTGATTCTTACAAGTTCTCAGATAAAATAGACAATTTGCAGCTTCCATGTATTTTCCTTATATTTCTCATCTAATTTGCCTTTTCATAGTGTGATTACATCATGCAATCCTGTTTATCTCCTCCTTGCCTTGGCCAACTTCCTTTACATTCACACCCATTGCAGATGAGTTTTGCTTTTCCTTCAAGGATTTTATTTTTATACCCTGCTTGTCTGCGCTTAATTTACATCTTCTCCTCCAGCTTCAAAGGTTTGCCAAGGCTGTGACTTCACCTCCTCAACAACGGTCAGTTTCTTCTTTGAAGCTGAGTTTTCATTGGAAGAGAGATGCTGTGTCTTTTGGCTCCTTTTCTTCATCCATGCTGTCAGAAGATGAGGGCAAACCACACTTGCCCTAAGGATTTTAAGGGATAAGCCTGATACTTTCTGGATGTGAGGAAACAGTCTGCTTCCCTGCTATGATTCGGAACAAGACAGAAAAATGATTCTAAGTTTTGGTAAAATCTTCAGAGATTCTGTTCCTTAAGCATTCTCTGCCCTGGGCATGTTTCAGGCATAATTGGGCATATGCCTTCTCCCACAAATTACCTGGGGGAGGCAGGCGATGGGCTGTCTTTCCCTGTTGACTCCCAATTCCCACAACATAAGCTTCCTCCTTTGCTGAGCTTGTCTTGATTGCACTTTGAGTTTACAATATATGATTTGTTTTTCATCCTGTTCCACGTCCTTGGAGAGAGCTCACTTTGATAATTGTGCCAGGAACTATTGTGAGGGGAACCAATTGTACAGGAGGATGAAGTCCATGGAGGCCAGAGGTCCTCAGCATCCTGAAGAGAAGGGAGGTGCCACAAGAGGATATGATTCCAGGGAAGAGTCCAGACTCCCTTTCCTTGAGAACTCTCAGAATGGGACACTCAACTCTTCTACTGGAATTACTGAATCTGATATTTGGAAAGGGGCTAGAGAAGCCATGCAGCTCAAACTCTTCAAGAATGTGAATTTCTTGGGCTATATGGTTCATGCTGTGGCCCAAATCACCGGGACCAATATGGTACTATAGAAGACAAGAGGCTTAGAGTCAGAACAAATGGTGTCAGAATCTTAGCTCTGTCCCTGATGGGGTTACTTAGGCTAATATTAATAATATTGGCAAGCATATTTTGAGCACATACTATGGGCAAGGCACTGGGATTAGTGCTTTATCCTTAACAGTGAATTTTTACTTAATAACAGTTCTATGAGCAGGTATTATTATCTCTATTATTTTATTATTATTATTTTTACTTTTTATAAATGATAACACAAATACATGGGTCCTAGCATGGCTTCTAAGGTTATAGAAGTAGTAAAGAAAAGATTCAAGTCTTAGGGCAAGACTTGCAAGGTCATTTGCTGAACAACTATAAAATACTGTAAATAACCATATCTTGCCTATCCTTGTTTCCTCATCTGGAAGATGAGGCCAATAATCCTGCTTATAGATTAATAGAATTATATAAAATTGTGCTGAACTGTGAATGTGACTAGTCAGTTATCTAGAGCATAGGTTTTTGACATGATTATCAATGCTCTTCTCTTTTCTCCCTTCACTGTTGGACACTACACAACTGAAATCTCACCTGGAGAGACACTGGTCTAAAGACATTGCTGTTCTCCATGGCCACTGAAGACTGGTTGGTGGACTAGGAGTTTGGACTAGTAGTTCCTGAGGCTGACTTGCCCATTCCCAGGCAGCCCTATGAAAGCAAAAGCATGGAGGAGAGTGCACAAAGCTGCCAAGTCTCACTTTCTCCTCTCAGCACATCCTGCTTAAACCACCATCTGATGTGTGTTGGCCAGAGGAGGCTCCCTCTTGCTCCCTGTTTCACAACATCTGGATGAAATGTGGTTCAAAAGGGCACCAACTGAGAGTTGCACAACCCCCCACTCATTCAGGATTAAGAAAGGAAAGCATCCTCTGGCTCCTCTGCAGCCAAGTTGGGGAATCCAATCAACTACTCAGCCCCTTGGAATTCCTGGTGGGAAAATTTGAACCTGAGCCCTCTGCAGCCTTACTCCCTAGGGAGCAGTTATTAGGCCTGTTTTGTGAATTCTCACAGTGGTCCTCCCATATCAGCCCCCAGCTTTACAGAAACTGGGACTCAGCAAGATTCAGTCGCTCAAAGTCATGCATGAAGGATTCAAACCAAATCTGTTTGATTTCAAAGCCCTTTTCTTCCCCTTTCCACTATTATACCAGAGACAGTCCAGGAAACAAAATTTAGAAGAACCATTTACCCATTCATTCACTTACAAATACTTATTGAAAGTCTATGATGTGCCAGATATAGGCGATGGGGATATAGCAGTGGAAAAATGTAACTTTTCTGTTTTGACAGAGCTTTTAATTGAATCAAGTGGGAAACAGACAATTAACAAACATGAAGGTGTATGAAGGGCCAGATAAGTGTTAAACACCAAGAAGAAAATAGTAGTAAAGCTGAAGAAGACTTCTCTGTTAAGGTGAATAAAGTAGGGAAAGGATTTGTGTAAATATTGGGGAGAAACATTCCAGAAAGTGGAGACAAAAAGTTGTACATGCCCCTGGCAGAGGTGTGCATGGGATGTTTGAAGAAGATCATGGAAGCCCATGTGGCTGGTCAGAGTAGGTCACATCACAGATGATCTCTGCACCGCCATGTGGGAACCTGGTGTTTTCCTGAGAGAGATAGACCAGGGGTAAGGGGTGGTTTGGTGGGGCTATGATCTTCAGCAAGTCACTTCAATCTCAGTACCAAAAAATTGGATTACTGGGACTCCAGTTCCCCAACCCTACCTGCACAGCACATCCCCTATGCACCCAGCTGAAGATATAACTGCATGGGACCTATCCCCAGAGGCCATGATTCAGTAGGTCTGGGGCTGCGACTCCATTGGACGTTTTGATATGCAGGTTAACTTGGCAGCCACTTCCCTAGATCTACTTTGGGATTTTCCTGATTTACCCCTCTATTCATGATCTGAAATCAGTATGGGAGAAAGGGCTGTAAATACAATCTGGAGTATAAGCAGGTGTGAAAAGGTTTCTGTTATTGTTATCTGCGTAAGCAATTACAGCATGATCTCATTACTCCCCTCTCTCATCGCCGCTTCCTTTCTTCCTCTGAACATGAGGAAGAGATTAAATAGCTAAAGAGAGCAAATTACTACATTCTAATGCAGAAAGCTTTTGGATCAAACCCACTATTTCTCTGTGTACATTCTGATGGCCTGTAAATTGACCCGATCAAACTGGAAACTCATGTGCTATCTAAATAATCTGCTTGATATTCTGTAACATGACTCCAATTACTCATCCTTTCAATAAATTTAATCTATTGATTTGGATGCCTTATTCTATTTCACACTCTCTCTTGCTCAAGAAAAGCCTCAGTGGTCTCATAATGAACGTGAAATAGACTTAAAATAGACTCGGAGAATTCCCCCCCCCCCTCCAAACTCCTTTTATAACAAACCCAGACATGATAAAAAGCATGAACAATTGCTCTATTTTTAGGTGAGTGAGTTTTGAATTTGAAAATTGACACAGATAGCTCTGCCTATAGATTCATGTGGTATGTTCTACGTTAGGAAGAATGCATTTCACAATATGCAATCACAGGTGGAAACATTGATGCCCAATCTTTTTAGAGAATCAATTTAGACCCTAGATTTCTCTGGCACTAGCTCAGGAAACTTTGTCTGTAAAGGACCAGAAGCAAATATTTTGGCTTTTGGAATATGCAGCTTCTGTTGCAACTACTGAGCTCTACTACTGCACCACAGAAATAGCCATAGATGATATGTAAATGAATAGGCATGGCTGTGTTTCAATAAAACTTTATTTACAAAAATAGCTGGTGGGCTGTTTGCCAGCAGTTTGGCTGGCAAACTGTAGTTTGTCAAATCTGACTACTCTAATTCCCCTGTTTTTGTTTCTTTTTATTTTCATTTTAGGTTATGACATTGAAGCCTGAAGACAATATTGACTTCAACTTATGGCATAGTTGAGAAGGAAACTGAGGTCTCTTGACCCTCAGATCAATACTCTTTTGACTCTACCAGGCTTCCCTCTCTTGGGTGTTCATGTTGATGTTCAGCCCACACACTCCATCTTCAGGAATGAGTTGAATGTAGACTGGTTAGATTTTGTTTTGGGTATGAGTCTACTACCAATAGCTTAGTAGCTATTGCCTATTTATCTTTTCTTTCTGATTCTGGGGCTATGGAAGGCACTTTTCACCCTAATCTCTCTCTCTTTTTTAAAGATTTTATTTATTTATTCATAAGAGACACAGAGAGAGAGAGAGAGAGGCAGAGACACTAGCAGAGGGAGAAGCAGGCTCCATGCAGGGAGCCCAATGTGGCAATGGATCCCAGGACCCCGGGATCATGACCTGAGCAGAAGGCGGATGCTCAACTGCTGAGCCACCCAGGCATCCCATCACCCTAATCTCTTTTAAAAATACATTTTTACTTTCTGTAACCACAGCAGATAGAAACCAAGACACTAAAGGAACTGAGAGTAAAGTTTTTGTGGCCAGGAGTGAAGACAGTATCAGTGTTTGCACCAAAAACATCTACAAATGCAGTCCTTTTCAAAAAAAATTTTTTTTCAAATAACCTGTCCTCTCAAAAAGCTTCCTATTTGCTTTCCTTTGAGGATAATTTGTACTCAGATAGTACCATCTATTCCAGCTAAAATTTCCCTCGCTGGGGCCTAAAATTCCATTCATTTTATTTTATTTGAGAAGTAAGATAAAAGAAAGTAGATTGCTTATCTTGATGAAACAGGAAGTTCCAAACTCCAATTTCCTGTGGCTCTTGCAACCTTGCTCCAAAATGTTGGGTACAATTTTGCTTTCTTGTACTGTTTTATCTTCCTCTTTTCCTCTTTCTTGCAATAACAAAGTAACAAAAGAACAAAACTTAACATTTATTACTTTCTTTACTCTTTCCTATAGGAATCCCCCATATTGAGTTGACTTTGGTCAGAGTAAAGAGTTCTGGAATTTGCTGTGAAATTGCCACCTCCTGTTTATTAATGAAGGTTGAAGGACAATAGTCCTTCTTGCTAATTGCAACCTTCTCTGCCTTCTAACAATGATTCTAGATTTACTTTGTGCTTCTTTGCCCTAATTATAAAGACAACACCCATATCTTAAGCTAAACTTCAAATCTCACAGTGGTTTATTTCCTTTCATTTTAGGAATAGAATTGAAAAAGATGACAAGTGTGGACATCTGTGGAATATTTTGGATAAAATGTGTTTAGTTGCTTCTTTTATTGTTTTATTTTTAGCATTTTTCCCCAGGCTATTTTATTTTATGCCAGTTGTCTGGATACTGGAATAAAATACTTCAATAGGTTTCCAGTATCTGGTTATCAGACCTCCTATTTCTTAAATTCTAGGAGTAAATGTCCTTTCCTCACGGTTACTAAAAACTAATCTCTTTAGTGATTTAAAAATGTTTGAAGGGAAATATAGGCCTGCCCTTTTAAAGATCAAAAGCCATTTGTATCAGCAAAAAATCAGGTTGTAAAAATCCCATAAGACAAAAGCTATAGTCAAAAAGTCATCTTAAATAATTCTATGCAAAATAAATTCTACCCAACAGAATAGTTCAAGGGAAGAAATAATGTTGACCAGTGATTTTCAACAAACCTTTTGGAAACTGGAGTTTCCAAAGTTTGGAGTGAGAATTGGAGTGACTATTGCAAAGACATTAGAGATGAATGGCACTATTAGAAACTGTCCTTCCCTAGACACGCCCACTTATGAGAGAACCAGCTGGGGACATGGGTAAGATAACTAAGGTAAAATAAAAGTATATTTTGGTTGTATATTTCTATTAATGGTCTTCATAAGAACTTACCCTAACAAAGAAAAGTTGAATGTCTAACAGGGCTGCCTCAGAGACTAAGGCAATATTGATTGCAATGTCTGTGCCAATTTCTATCCGAACTATTGACAGACTGTTTGATCAGTTGACTCGTTGATGGCCTACTGAGTGCCAGGTGTTGTGTGAGGCACTATAATGGTAACTTCTGTTTTATGGGTCAAAATCACTCCACTAGCATTTTACTTTGCTGTAGTTATTCACAAGAAGTTATCTTTCCAACATGCCAAAGGCCTCCTTATTTCTTCCCATGTTACTCATTTCTATGATTATAACCATTCTGCAGACAATAAAGTATATGAATACATTATTTCTGTAAGAGTTACTCTTACTGTTATGTTTGGTTAGCTTGCTTTCTCTTATTCTTGAAGTCCCAGTCTATGTCTGTTTGGCACCCAGTCTAGGTTTGGTAGGCACTAGAAATATGGATGAGTGAAGCATGGAACCCATTGCTGTAGTTGGAGAAACACACATATATTAGCAAAGAAATGTTGTATCTTGTGACAAATATTTCACTAAAAGGCAAGAGTCATTCTGGAAGAGTTTAACAGCACTATCATGGATGACAATCTTCCCGTAAGTGAACTTGATTTTTGAAACTTGTAAGTAAGCAGGGTTGTTATTATTCCGTTTGTGAGGTCAGCTCTACTATTTCAATAACTCACCTTCTTTCAAGAATACAAATTCTGATCACTACCTCCTGTTATAAACTTGACAGACATTCAAATGTATCTTCTACCCCAAAGTTCTTACTAATGACAACTCACTAGTATTTCAAGACTGGACTAAGGACAGAACTCCTTTCCTGCCAGGAAATATTTATATCTACTTGTGACACCATCCCAGAAATTGCAGATGAATTTTGATCATGATTTATTTGAAAGTCTCCCAATATATGCATATTTATCTTTATTACTTCTCCAGTGAGTTTCACTGAGTTTCTTTGGAAATAGATATCTTTGTTGTTTGCCTGATTTGACAGATGTCATCCTTGTACAGTAAATTCTTTTTTTTAAGGATTTTATTCATCCACCCATGATAGACACACACAGAGAGAGAAATAGAGGCAGAAACACAGGCAGAGGGAGAAGCAAGCTCCATGCCAGTAGCCCTACACGAGACTCAATCCCGGGACTCCAGGGCCAAAGGCAGGCGTCAAACCACTGAGCCACCCAGGGATCCCCTGTACAGTAAATTCTATAGTTCTGGATTCCTCAACTTATTTCTGTGAGTTCCATGTTTTTTCTGTTTTTCTGTTCCAGTCACATGATACAATTAAGAGTGTGGATGTGAGAAGGTGTGAAAGAAACAAACACACACACACACAAAAGGGACCAGAAGAAGAATTTTTCTGATATAAATGGAAGTAAAAAGGGTTATATTTGGGAGGACAGCTACTTAGGAGGCATATCTATTGGACTACAAAATGTGCTTTGGGAGGAGGAGATGTGCAAGAAATGAAGCTGGGAACACAGGTAAAAGCCAGATCATGAAGTGTTTTGTATGTCATGCTGAGGATTTTGAGTTCTATCCTCAACATAATAGGAGATTCATGGAAGATTTTAACCACATCAATGAAGCAAGGGGATTTGCTTTTTTCTTAAAGTTACCTTGATGGCAATAGTGAGAACAGACTGAAGAGCCTCACAAAAGAACAACAGATTTGGAAGCTGCTGAAAAAGTTCTAATGAGGAGGAACTAAATAGGAGCCAGAATATCAGAAGCCAAGAAAAAGCAGGAAATGAAGAAACATTTTAAAGAGATGATATTGTCCAAATTTAGTTCATAAAGACATTGGGGACTGAATTGATTCATTCATCCATTTGTTCATTCATTCGTTTGTTCATTCATTTATTCCACAAATATTTTTGGCTGCTATATGCCAGGCATGCCTATGCAGGGCAGTGGACAAAAATGAATGCTCAACTCTCATGTGGTTTACAATTTAGTGGGAGTGTGGAAGATTATAAGAAGCAAATACAGATCCAGTTATAGAGTTATTACAAATAAAACACTATGTAATTTAGGGGGATATTTTTTTAGTAAGGTTGTCAGGAAGACCTTTCCAAGAAAGATATTTGAAAAGGCACCTGAAAGAAGTGAAGAAACGAACACTGTAATATAGTCAGGGTGAGTTTTCTGGGGAGAGCTGACAGCATAATTGCAATCCCTAAAGTAGTGCACTCACTTAGGGTAGCATTGTAAGAGGAGCAGCAGGTTGGAGAACAATGCATTTTCAGAAGATGTCATTTGCTTCCCTTCAGTATCCTTTTCCTTTGGGCCCCAGTCATCATATCATCCTTGCTGGGTTTTTTTCTGAGGGTCTGGAATATTCCCCTGGCTTATTTTTAACTTACTGGAATCCTAAAGGCCCAAGGTTGTGCTTGGCCCTTAGAAGCACCAGGCATTTGAAGGGTCTTGATGCTTCATTTTTGTTTTCAGTACAGTTTTTCATTTTATTTCTTTAAAAAAAAAATGTCCTACGGAGGCTGTTTATTACACTGCAGCAGTCAGCATGCACCAAGCAGAATTGCTTTTCATAATAAACCTATTCATCTTCTGGCTTGTCAGAAATTTCTCAAATTGATACTTATAATAAATATGATTAATACCAGATTGTATTTCAGTTGTTGCTGTAAAATAATTGGGAACAAATATCGTATTGTGATGTTGACAGTGTTGGGTCGGTTGGTGCCAAATGGCGGGAGCAGCCAACTGTATTTCATTAACAACCACATTGCTACAATGCTATTAAGTTTTTCATAATCCTTTTACTCAGGGTTGATCATTCATTCTGTTAAACAAATTCTTGCAACAATCATACTGGAAGTAAATCTGCCGGCGACAATCTAAGCAAGAAGGGCTCCCACAGGGACATTAGGTGGCCTGCCTGTGAAATATGCTAGTCAAGTATTGCAATATTGGGCTTAAGGATTAAAGACTAATCAAGGAACATGAAAAGGAGTCAAGGCCAATAGAAAAGTAAACTGGGACTTGCATTTGGGGGCTGAGGAGGATGGAGAGAGAGGGGTATGACTTTAAAAGAATGGTAAGATGCTTCATGATCCCGCAGCCCTCTCCAACTTTACCTGCTTCTGCCTCAACATCAGTTGAGAAAGGCGGATGGAGAATTAATTCCATTTCAACACAATTAGTACCATGCCACAGGAGAGTCCAGAGGAACCAGCAATGGCTTCCCAAGATGCGAACACAGACACTTGAATTAGGTCTTTCTGGATGAACAGGACTGAGCCAGAGAAAGTTATGTAAGAGTATTTGAGTCAAGGTCAAGGGAAAGCATGGGACTTTGGACACAGAGGCTAACACACAGTAGGCAGTGTGTGTAGTAGGCACATTCCTTCTTATCTTCTTTCCTCTTCCTTCCTTCTTTTTCTCCCATGATCAAGTCCTCACTTGGCCCTGTCTCCATTAGCTGCTGCCTATACCTTTCTCCACCTAGAAAATGTCTAAGTTATTTAGCTCAAGCTATTATCATTTCCCATCCATGCCAAAACAAGTTACTACACCTTGGCTACTAATGTCCTTATACCACTTTCTGTTTTCCTGAATCTTCAACAGTCTTCTTTCTATCACTGTCCTTCTTCTGCTCTGAGGTACATGTTGCCATCTGTAAGCTCAGCAACCTAGACTGACACTCATATTCCAAAGTTTTGCAGTCCCTAGAAATACCTTCTCCTATCAGCCATCTCTCTGTTGTTGGATGGTATGGAACATGTAATCCCTACTCTATTTTTCCCATGATATTCAGAGAAACGTCAGAACTTCTCCAAGTGGACCCCAGCGGGGAGGGGCAGAACCAGCACTTAAATACAGATCTTCGAACATCCAAATTCACTTCCAACCATATCATGCTATCTCAATTCACTTCCAACCATATCATGCTATCTCAAAATATCGTTGGCCTAGATATAGGCAACACTACACCAAGAACACCATCCTCACAACTAAGACCCCACATTATCCAAAGGCAGCAAATGGCTTTAGATGTATTTGTTAAACTTTGAACTTTGTATCATTTCAAATTTTGTTATTTTATTTTCAGAAGTGGAAACAGCTGGCTTTACTAAACCCTTGGGCCCTTTCACTTTCCTATGAAGGTCTCCACCATATGTAGCTGTTCTTTCTTGAAGAAGTGTTGCAAGGTTGAGTTATGTGCCTCCTAATGATGTCACCCAGGAGGGGAAATCTGGCTTCTCAGCTCAGTTTGTTCTCTTACCAAATGATTGCATGAAGCTGCTCCCCAAAACGCAGTTCTGTCTCCACTGACTCCTACCAGGAGGGGCCTGGTTGGATGTAGTGTCCCAATCTGGGCAGCTTTCTTAACCTCTGTGTGTGGGGTGGCATCCCTTGCGATTGGGTGGGATGTTGCTGTACATTCCGTTTCAAATGCTCTGGCTCATACTCATTCAGGATGTGCTCCCCCACATCAGGGTCTGCCTGTGGTTTCCTCAAGAACTATTTGGATATACAACACACTCTCGGATCCAGGATTGCTGAGACCCTAAGGAAACTCTGAAACTTTAGCCTGAGGCCTCTCCACTGTTGTTTGCATTTTGGAAAATGCCAATTTGCCTCTTCAGCTGCCAAATATCTCCTCCAAACACATTCTGTGAGCCTTCAGTCTTGTCCAAGGCCCATGTAATGTTGGGTCTTGTTTCAAGCTGGGCCCCCATCTCAATTTCAGGGGCCATATGGTTTACTTGCCATTTAGAGAGAATATAACTTAGAAAAAAATTGGTGGGGCAGATACAGCTATTCTCAACTGCTTTGTCATGTCTTAGTTATATATGAACCTATTTTTTTTTCATTTATTAAAGAAGTCAGTGAATATTCTGAGTACCTACTGTGTGTCCCCCATCAGGTTATTTCCATATCACTCACTCAGTTGCTTTCTATATGACCAGCACTATCTTTATGACTAATGTTACAACCTATTTGAATCAATGTAGGCAAAAGAGAACATTTATGGGAAGAATACTGGAGAAATCTCACATAATCACAGGCTGGGTAGGGTGACATGGCCTCAGGGTCCACTGGACTTATGACTTGAGCTATTAATCTCATGTCTGTTTCTCACTGAGGGCCAGCTTCATTCCTGTCTTCACCAGGTTGGTTTCCCACAGGGTAGGGGATCGGGGTGCCATCAAATTCTGAGCTTCATATGCCATATCTTCTACTGTCATAGTCTGTACATCTTTACTGCATTCCAGTTACAACAAATCCTGGGAAGTTCTCTAGCTGGCCAGTCTTGGGTCAGATACTCACTCACAGCCCAATCAGCTGTAATCACAGAAGGAGGCAGGGTACTAAGGCATTGATAGAGCCATACATTTTATCACAATGCTTTCTTGAGTAGGAGAGAAAGGGTAAAAGTTACTTAGATCAAACACATTAGAAATAGAATATTTTATATATAACTAGAGAGTGAATAATCTAAACATCATTTGTACTGAGTGACAGCATCATTATTTTGCTTAAAAGTTACATTCAGGGGGATTTTATTTGAGCCAGTGTAGCTCTAAGCACTGAAAATAGTAGTGACTAAGACGAAATCCTGTTACAATTGAGTTTACATTAAGTTGGGAAGATAAAAATGTGTGAACAAATGAAGAAGAAAATTAGACAATGATAAATACTAAATAAAATCTTGAGATAAAGAATATAAGAAAATGAGTGAATGAGTACTTTAGGTTGAGTGGTGAGCCTCTACAAAGAGATGACCTTGAGCTGAGATCTGAATAATTTGATGAAAGAAGAATATACCAGGCAGAGAGATGAGCCAATTCCAAGCCAATTCAAAGGCCCTGTGGCCAGAATGAGTCTGGCATGTTCAAGGAATGGAAAGATCACAGTTGCCTGAGTATAATAGAAGTGACACTGGGATTCAACCACAGGTCTTAGAGATTCTAAATTCTTCCCTTTATTCTCTGTCTCTGGGCCTTCTGCTCAAGGTTGAGGCAAGAATGAGTAGGGGAAAGCTTTCCCAACTCTCCTTTGTGCTTCAGAGCAACATTGAAGACAAAATCTAATATCCCAGACACACATTCCTTGAGCCTCACTTCACCTTGCATACTTTCAGTGGCAGAAGATTCACTATCATTTAATTTTAAGACAGGTCTACCTGCTAAAAAATCCCTTCCCCTGTCAAAAATGCAAATCTTACTTTACCTTATCATATTTCCTGCACATTGGAGTTCGCATTGCTTTTGTTAACAGGTGGAATAAAGCTAGCCCCTCTTCCTTGGAAATGTCTGTCAAATATTTGAAGTTAATGGCTACATTTCCTTCATTCAGTTCTTTTCCCCTCATGAGAAGCAACCTCAGGTTCCCTTATTATTTTTCAGGGGTTAAGTGTGAAAACCCTGACCACCCAGGAAAATCACGCTTTCCCCACTGTCTTTTAAGAGTTAGCATCTGAGGACAGTGGCATGACCACTGCCAAATACCTCGGAATTAATGTCTGTCTCATTTTGGACTTACTATGGCCTAAAAATGGAGTGTTTGGCAGTATCAACACACTATTGTCCCAATACACCATTTATCAAAGCCCAGAAGCACCTTGTCTTCTGTATCTAATCCTTGAATGCTTGCCTTTTTGTCAAGAAACTCACTGGCATCTGAGTTTGAGAATACCAGCCCAAATACTTTGCATTAGTGATGCCTGCTACACTACCCTATCTCACATAATTAGAATCTTTGGAGCATGGACTCCTCAATGACATGAACTCCAAATCTCCTGTCCTCAACTAGCTAGGATTAGAGGTTCTTTTTTTAAGATTTTATTTATTTATTCATGAGAGAGAGAGAGAGAGAGAGAGAGAGGCAAAGACAGGTAGAGGGAGAAGCAGGCTCCTTGCAGGGAGCCTGACGTGGGACTCAATCCTGGGTCTCCAAGATCATGCCCTGGGCTGAAGGACTAAACCGCTGAGCCACCCAGGCTGCCCGGATTAGAGGTTCTTGACAAAGAAACAAGCTGGCAGGAATGGTTTAGAATATAAAAGTGTACATATACACACAACACACACATATGTACACATACACATATGCGTACATACTTACATGGCTCAATATAGGTTCAAGCTACTTTATTACATTATGTAAAGGGGTAGAACTACTAAATAATTAAAATTATAACCTGATTTTTTTTTCAGAGAGAGTGGGAGGAAACAAGTGTGTGTGGGGGAGGAAGAGATAGAGGAACAGAATCTTAAGCAGGCTCTAAGCTCAGCATGGAGCCTAATGCAGGGCTCGATTTCACAAACCTGAGATTATGACCTGAGCTGAAATTAAGAATCATGCGGAACCGACTGAGCCACCTAGGTGCCCCACAACTTGACAATGTTTAAGGGTCATAATCATCAAGGGGAAATTGTCTTCAACAGTAGATATAATGAAGTTGGAAAAGTATAATCAGTCACATAGAAAAGGATTGAGATTTCAGGGAATGGAATAAAAAGAGATTTTGGGTTTCTAGTGCAAGCCAAATACTGGAGTCAACAGAGTTTGTTTCTGTGCAGAGGAGCAATTGTTGTCTAACTTTATTCTATAGCTGTGAGTCTGGATAAGCTGGGGAGAAATTGGATGAAGCTGAGCCAGACATGGCACATTCATGTGCATGATCTCACTGCATCTCACAATTGCCCTTTTGAGATTTTACTAATCCCATTTTCCAGACGAGGAGAGAGAGGATCCAAGGGCCCCTGATCTAACCACCTCTGGGTGAAGCCTGAGTCCCGTGACCCTGACTGACCAGAAATCTCTGTTACGCGTGCCTTTTGTCAGTCTACGGGATCCTTTGTCAAGTCCCACTTCCGCTGCTTCAACAACAGAGGTTATTGAAGAGAGGCTGGAATGACTTCATCTCCAATTTCTCATTTTTCTTTTCTTTGGTCTCTTTTCTCTTTCATTTCACATTTCAAAATAATTTCTCCAATCACATTTCCTTTCCAAATTTCCTCTTAGCCCATGCACCATTTCCTCTTTTTCGACTGTTACAAATAGCTGTCTCCTAATTGGCAAATGGGAAGAAATATCTTACTCCCTGAGAATAATTAACTCTTTGTTAATTGTATATTTGTAAAGGGAGAGAGAGAAGCCTCTTTTTTACCCTAGCCAGGAATGCAACATGGCACTTGATTTATCAATACAAAATGACATCAGATTCATGGGTATGTTAGCAATGATGTTACAAGTGGTGAGAAAATCCCAATTCCTTAAAATTCAAAATAATATAATATTAAACACCTTTCTGGGTAATTAATATAGTGGAAGTTCTTTGAAATATAATCCTTGAGATTTCTGACTTTCTACATATTTTATTTAAGTGTATATTGGTTGCCAGGATTTTAGCTTTATGCTTGGTAATATATTTTTGAAAGTCAAAAAGAAAAAAAAAGTCCTAAAATAGAGTGCCTAGTTGGCTCAGTCAGTAGGGTGTCCACCTTGGGCTCAGGTCATGATATCAGGGTCCTGGGATCAAGTTCTGCATCAGGCTCTCTGCTCATTCGGGAGTCTGCTTCTCCCTCTCTCTCTACCCCTCCCCCTTGCTCATGCTCTCCCTCTCTCTCTCAAATAAATAAATAAAATATCTTTAAAAAAAGAGAAAGTCTAAAATATAGATATTTCTTCTGTGACAAGGCATTTTATTCCCATTCCTTTCACATGCTGTCTATACCATCTGGTAGACTTATTTATTGATTTAGTTATTTACTCAATTAATAAATATTTTTTGGACCTCTACTACAGGTCAGGCATGTGCTGTACAGCCAGTGATAGGATAGTGATAAGAGAAGCATATTCCCACTTTTGTGGGCTTTGCAGCCTCTGAGGAGAGGGGCCATAAATAACAATAACAACAAAACAACAGACTGTTACAAAACAGATCAGACCTATGCAGGACGTAAACAGAGAGTGATGGGGCTGGGCATCTGTCACATTAGCTAGGGAGGTCAGGAATAGGAGGTGATGTGATTGATTTCCTAAGGAGGAAAAGGTGTCAGTCATGTAGGAGAAGAGTAAAGAATACCTATTTCTCTTGTAAATGAGGATGCGTCCTGATTTGACAGGCCTACCAGGGTGTACAGAGACCTCAGGAATTGTACCAACCCCTCTGCACACCAGCTGCACAGTAGAGATTAGAGCATTTAGAGACTGCTTCCTGACTCTCAGCATTTTGACTCTTCTCACTGGTCTGTTTCCTGTTTTCCCCATTTTGCCTTTTTTTTTGCCCTTTTCTGCCTCTCTCTCTCCCTGTTGTCATCTCCAGAGTCCTGCTAGATTTCCCTTTTCTCTATGCTGGACAATATACTTTGAATAAACAAACTGAACAGGACAGCCCTAGATATGTTTATAGTGTGTGCTGGAGAATATCAAAAGCAGAGCATGAGTGAGGCCCAGGGACCCCCAGCCAGGCAGGCTTCGCATTGTTTCTGGGTGAGAAGGCGGGTCCCCTGCCTCAGCTGGCTTGTGCTTGGTTCCCTAATAATGGAGTGTTATCTAATTCGTGCTTCCTTTACATCAATGGAAGTAGGAGCACAAGACACGGAGACAAAGCAACATGCCAGCAGTTAAGTATAAGTGAGGGCTCAGACCCATCATTCCAAGGGCTTTACGGTAATATTTAGGACATCTCCTAATGACTAAGGCATATATTCTAGGGCGGGTCAGCTTCATATAAGACATCTGGCATGTATTTTCTGGTCTAAAATTATAGCAACCCCCCTCTAGCAATTTATATTTCTAAGAAGATGGGGGAGAAGTATGATGTACCATTTGACAAATTCTTTGTCACTTAAATATAAAATAAAAATTAAAAGTCCAGAGCTGTTATTATATTGGGGTTTTAAAAAAATACACACAAGTGATGGAAGTTTGCCAAAATATTAACTGTGGGTTTATTTCATTTTCTTACCATTCTTGTGAATACTATGCATTGAGAGGGAATCATTGATCATGATTTTTAAATTAATTTTAAAATAAAGTGATTCCAGGGTCAGGGGATATGTTCTGCTACATGAAAAGCTTGACACCCTCATTCCCCATCTTTAATCACCTAAAAACAATCAAGTCAGATGGTTCCTCTCCATTTCTTACTAAGTCCTTATGGGAAACATCACAGAGCTGAAGGCACAGAAACTCAACCAAATGTAGGGCTTTCCCAGAGAACTTCCTGAGGCACAGGAGCTTCTAGTCAATCTTTGTTTGTTGTGAGCAGCTGCCAGATAGGAATTTCACTTCACAAATGTCGGATATGTCTATGATAGCCTATGTTGGAACAGAAGAGAGTGGAGAAAATGACAACTAGGATTCCTTTGGCTACACAATAGCAGACATCGCTTCCTGTGGTGGCCGCAACTCCCCAAGAGACCCACACTAACTGGCTGGTGGTCAAGGTTATTACTGCTGGAAGGACCCTGCCCTTCCCCAAAACATTGGTCTTCTGTTTTGTCGGCTACATCTGGAGCATCTCCCTAGGAATTGTTTCTTGCTTTTTGCTAGCTCCTAAATGTCTTGGCTTAAGTTGGCTAAAAAGGGGATAAGAGGATGTATTCTTTCCTTCCTTAATTCAGTGGCTTTCAAATGTTGTTTCCAGTTAGAATTTTATTTCCAAATCTTCCATGATACCTCTGCATGATTCAGGAAAGCACAAGGCTGCCTGGTTTAGGTCAGGGAGAGGTTCAGGGTTCTGCCTCTTTCCCTTACTTCCTGGGGGGTACCTCTGAGGTACCTTTGGGCTTCTTGGAATCTAGTTTGGAGCCTTGGAGAAGTCTATTGTCTTTTCACTAGTTCAAATAAAGGAATATTTGTTGAGCACTGTCTACCCACAAAACTTTTCAGCCCCTCTTTTGCTCCCCAAATGAACTGTAAACATAGTTATACTGTATTTTTAATCCTCCTCTTCTCCAAATCAGCTCCATCATGGGCCTCCACCACACATACCTTTCTGTCCATGTGTGTGGTCAATGTGTTCCCACCACCTGAATCCTATTCCCAGGCATCTCTCTTCACTCCACTCCTCAGACTGCCTGGCTCCATCTT
The DNA here is from genome assembly GCF_053574225.1 of Canis aureus. Classification (NCBI taxonomy): domain Eukaryota; kingdom Metazoa; phylum Chordata; class Mammalia; order Carnivora; family Canidae; genus Canis; species Canis aureus. Next base: position 27,739,440 of record NC_135624.1, on the reverse strand, counting down.
CTCCACTCTCTGACCTTGGTCCTGCCTTTAGACCCTCTTCATATCTTCTGTAAGTGCTCCTTTGAAATTGTAGTCTTTGATTCCTCATCTTCCTCTCTTTGGACTTAGAGTTCTCTTTTCCATGTTGGCCAGAGATCAACAGAGACAATTCTCATGTTCAGTTCTGTCCTCCAGGACTCTATCCTGGGCTATATATTTTATCTGATTGCCATAATGTTTATACTTATAACATTTATCTTTAAAAGTCTTATAGGGAGATCCAAAGATGTGTTTCCCTCTTTGGGGGGGATTTGGATCTCAATACTGTGCTTCAAAACCCAGTACAAACTTGGATCAATGGCTCTACCTTTATAGTATAACCCAAATGCATAACAGGCAACCTGCTAAGCAAACATCATGACTAAATTCTTGTGGTATTATTAACCCCTTGAGTGTGTGTGTGTGTGTGTGTGTGTGTAATTACACCTTAGCTTAATTGTACATTGTCCTTCATACACTTCTTTTTGCTTCTGAGATGACCATTAACCACAGGATTGGTGCTAGAACATGCTAGAATATTTATCTCTGGGTCCACATTAGAAAACATACCCACCTTAAGCATGATCATCACACTTCTCTTGGGAAAGGTGGAACTAATGCTGGAAATCCCATTCACTTCATGTTTGGAAAAGTCCATAAAACCCTAATATGAGCAACATGCCTGCTCTCAGATGTCCCTTCAGCCATGCAGCTCTCCTGATGCCTGCATAGTCTGACCCTCCAGCCTCTGCATCCTCCTCTCACGCCACTTTCCCACTCAGCCTCTGTGGTCCAGTCACCTCATCAACATACCGGGCTTTGCTGAACAAGGCCTCTGGGTTTGTTCTTTTTCTATCTGGAATGTTCTTTTGATGACTGAGGCATTTTCCTCCATGTAATTTCAATTCAAATGTCAGTTTTTCAGAATGGCCTTTTCAGATCACACCATCTAAAGCAGACAGACAGCCCCATCCACATTGTTTTGTAATCATAAAATTATATTCGTGAGTGTGTGTGTATACATATGCATGCATATGTATATAAACGCATGAGTATGTGTATGTATATATGCACATATGTATATAAATAGATGTGTGTGTGTAGAGTAAAAAAACTTATAAAGTACAAATACAGAGAGAAGAGGCCTCTAATTCTGTTACTACTTCAGTAGATTTCTTTCCTTCTACACATACTGCTATACAGAATGGATATTCTAATTCAAATATAATTATGTCGTTTTTCACTTAACTTTTCATCATAGCTTCTTTGTACTTATCAATAACCTCTTTGTAGTTATAATTTTAATAGTGTACAATGTGCTATCTTATGGAATTATTATAATTTACTTAGCTATTCTTCTTGTTTGACTTTTCTGTTGTTTTCCACATCTTTTTAAAATAAACATATAGCACTGTAAGAAAGAGCTTTGCATATAACAACAACAAAAGTGAAAGATAAAGGCAGAATCTGGTGTCTCTATTTTGCTGATACTTGAATAGAATTGAGTACTTTCTAGATGACCAGTTGTAGGTGTGAGGTTCTAGTCCTGAGGAAGCTCTTTGAGCTTAAGGATTTGTGTATTTGTGTGTGCATGTATGTGTGTGTATGTGCGCATGTGTGTTGTAGTAGTGATAGTATTAATACATCAATAATTTGGAGCCAGAAATACTAGCTCTGGTTGTAGAATTTGATAATCTGAAAGATCAACTTAATGATTATATATGCAAATATGACAAAAGTAGCTCATTTTTAATGTAATTAAAACAAATAAGTAAGTTTATGAAGAAGATATTCCAATTGCTGAAGTCAATCAAATACTCATAGGTAAACTGCAGTGGACCAAAAGAGTAAGACTCATCTTTTCTCCTGGTAATAGCACTCATGTTCATAGTCACCTACACACACACTCACCAACACAAAGAGCAAAGCCTTCACAAAAAGGCTTTGCACAAAAAAAATTTGCATCATATTTCAATTTATGGGTGATGCTTAATTGAAATACAATTATAGCATAATGATTGGGAGAATGGACTCTGGAGTCAGACTGTCTGAATTCAAATTCCAGCTCCACCCCTGCTAACTCTGTAAACTTCGGCCGATTCTTTGACTTCTTTACACCCTCAATGCTTCACCTATAAAATGAGATTTAACATTACATAGACCATAGTTAATTCTTTGATGTAGATATAATGGGATAATACATGTAAAGCTCTTAGTCCTGGATCATGAGAACTCCATTGATGGTAGATATAATTGCTGTTTTATTAGACTCATTTTTACCATTATTTGTGGAAGATCCAGTTTGCACTTCAGTATGTGCTTTGATTTCTCTAAGAATTATATATCAAGGCAAAATCCTCCAAGAATTATGCCAAGTAGCTTCATATAGGTAGAGGCAGCTGATCTTACTTCATTCTCTTGAGTATCACTTTACTCTTGAGTCATTAATTCATTCGTCGAACAACTGTTGGATACCTACTATGTTCCACATACTGTGCTTCAGGAAACAATAAAGACATGGTCCCTGGTGTTAGGGAAATATCATCCTACCAAACATTTACAAAATTCCCTAGTACATATCAGCACGTCTGTTTCTTGGAGTCATGCCATGCTCTCTTTAAAAGTCTGGCTAAGTTTGTACAAAATTTCTCTGTGTTCCCAGGGCAAACACGAGGTGCAATGAAGTTAAGAAAAACATTTGCTAAGGAAGAACATAAAAGAATTGAAGGCAGAAAGCACAAGCATTGTCAAATTAGATATCTTTTCAGAGAGTAGGTGTTGTACTAAAGGAAACCATCCAGGTCTTGGTCTCCAAAATATCAACTTGTTTCTTAGAGATCACTGATCCCTGGCTCCTTCTCAGACCTCTGACCTCTATGAGGTCAAACATTGACTCTCCTTTTCCCTGCTAGATGCAAAATACTTTTCCTCCCATGAATGCAAAAGTTTTCCTAACTTGTTTTCCTCAGGATGGATTTTCTACAGTCAGGAAGCAGCATTGCCAGACATCCTTTGAGTCCCAGTGACCTCCCCACCTGGGTTGTCAGTCTCATACATTTTCAAATCAACAGCTATGCTAGACTTCTCCTCCCAACAGGGATATATCCAACTCATTGAAAGGCTCAAGAAGGTGTTGTCCAACAGAAATATAATATGAGCCACGTATGAATTTTAAATTTTCTAGTTGCCACATTAAAAAAGGTAAAAAGATACAAGTAAAAATTAACTTTAATCTTTTCCATTTTTAATAAAATGTGTTTTATTTAAGTGAACATATAAAAATTTTTACCACTTCAAAATGCAATCAAATATAAGGTACTAATGTGATATTTTGCATTATTTTTTTTCAAACTAAGTCTGAAATCCAATTTGTATTTTACAGTGACAGCATATCGCAATTCAGACTGGTCACATTTCAAGTGGTCAATAGCCACATATGACCAATGACTACCATGTTGGACAGTGCTGACCCAGGGAATCCAAAGACCTTCACTACACAGCAGTGCTAACATACACATTGCAAAAATTCTCCCACCCACCATTGCAGGAGGGTCATTCTCTCATAACCTCTTACTTCCTTTCTCCCATGTACCCTTCCAATACTAATAAATCAACTTCTTGTCCAAGTATCATACCCATAAGATGTTTCCCACCATGCCTTCAGGAACCTTACATCCATATAACTCTTCTTCAATCTGACTCTCCCATTGTAAGTCACCGTTTCACATTTCTATAGCAAATGCCTCAATATATCATCCTCAGCAAACATTGCTAAGAATCTTACTGTACATAATTCTGGGCTGAATATGGATTACATAAGTGACACTGGGATACTCTCCCTGTACTTTAAACCAGATCGTGTCTGTAAACACAACTGCAGCTTTGTTTGCGTCTTTGCTGATGGCTTCATCCTGTTAAATACAATTTTTGTGCAGTTAGAAAACTAATTTGAGACATAAAAAGAACAAACACACAGGGTCGTTGTGTTACTTGGTTGAATCGATTGGTCCATAAGCCCAAAATAACCAAGCCAGTCCCATGAATAGATAAAAATTAACACAACTACCAAGAGAATCTCCTGGGACCTGAACTCTGGCACACATTTTTACAGAGCTAATTTTCATCATCCTTTTTCTTTCATCTTATTTTTCTATGAGAAAAATTCAATGGTCAAACAAGAATATATACCAATACGTGAAAAATAGTTTAACTTTCCCACCCAAGCTTCATGGCTTCTGAAAAGCCTTCTCTTACCCAGGAGTAGGGCACACACCCCTAATCTGTGTGCTTATAGATTTCTTTCAAATCTCTTGCCACCAGAGTGTAATGGCTTAAAGTGCAAACTCTGGAGCCAGACTCCTGAGTTCAATTCATGGCTCTTCCATCAATTAGCTGTGTGGCCTCAGACTACAGGTTAACTTGTCTGCCTCAATTTCCCCATTAACAGTGCCTGTTCTTAGAGCTGTCATGCTCATTGAATGAGTTAACTTGCAACAAGCAGATAGTTGCTTTTTAAAAGCATAATAATTGTCTGGAAAGTATTAAATGCTGGCTGTTACTAGTTCATAATTGTTTTTAAGATTTTGTTCTCTCAATGACCAGTCATCCTCAAATATAATTAATCCAAAATATTAACAATTACCAAATGAGACAAGTTCCTCCACTGCCTTTCCTATTTCTATCAATGCTCTGATCATTCTCCCTTTTAAACCTGCACAGAACTTTGGGGTATCTTTGATCCCTCTCAGTGTTCACTCATATCCAGTTTGTTTATGCTTATTGATGTTTTGCCTTTGTAATTGCTCTAGGAGAAGTCAACAGGAGGATCACAGAATTCAGAATCCAGTGGGCTACCCTAGCTCTCAAATTTATGAGCTGACTGGTTTGGAATAATTCTTCAGCCTTTAACCTTTAATCTCCTCTCAAATGCAGAGATTATTTTAATGCCTATTTCATATTCTAATTGTATCACATCCCCAAATATATGTGAAAGATGTTTCTCAAAAACATGTACCATACATACATTGGAAGTTGCTCTTTGCATCTCTCAGGCTCATTGGATTCAAGGCTTGAAACAAGTCACATTGCAGAACATTTTCTTTCTTTTTTGCCCTTCAGAATTCTAGAGTCTTAGTACTTGAAATGACCTTAGAAATTGTCTATTACCATTTACTTATCTGACTCATGATTGATGCGTCAAATTGATTTGTCCAATCCTTGACTAGGAACTTCTACTTTAGCATTGTCATTGTCAAGAGTTCTTTCCCTACATCATACCACATCAGTGAGTTGATGCAGGCTTCTTCAAGTGCCCTTGACTAGGACATGCTACAACCACCCCCCAGTTGACTGTCCACTGTCATATGAACATGCTGGAAAGCCAGCCCTATGAGTGAAGAAAACAGCACCTGCATGGCGTCCTGCCAGCCATGGAACATGGCTCACTCAATGCGTGGGCAATCCCAGGAAGACCCAGCTTCATCTGGGTCATGAATGCTGAGCTGAGTGAACAGAGGTGAAATGGCTGGCCTATTAGACTACAGCATTTTTAGTGCCCAATTATGGTATTTGTTCTTAAAATTTTATAAAAGTATTTTAAGAAGCATAGCCAAGCTGAATGAGTCTCAGGAGCTTTGATGAATTGTTTCTACTGCCTAGAAAACATTAAGATTGCAGAATTTTCTTTCACCCAAATCTCATTAAACTGTCAGAAATATTTCTGCTTTTCCTAGTTTTCCTAGTAACCTATATAGATGTTTGAGATGAGTGTGTGTGTGTGTGTGTGTGTGTGTGTGTGTGTGTGTATGCACGTATACGCTTGATAATCAGCTGTGATGGGAGGGGAAATGCTAGAAAAATGTCTGACAGATTAATGAGAGTTCATGACATCTGTTTCCCAAGGCCCCATCTCATGTGGAAGGAGCTCATTAATTTCTGGTGGCACCGCACCTTCAAAACATCCACCTCAGACTCCAGCTGGGTAGAGTTCTGAGGAGGCTAATTTGTCTGTAGTATCCCTGAGGTTCTGAATATTTCATTCCTGTGATTTGAGCCACTCAAACTCTCAAGTCCTCATGGCAGGACCTTGTCCCTTGAATATGCCTTAACCTCTGGGGAAGGTAGGAATTGCTGGTCTTCCAACCAGATGTATATGCCACCATTTACCAGACATCCTGGTTTCCAAGCTAACGGAGAGGAGCTGTCAAGCTGGACTTTTCAGCACAGTTTTGTTTTATCTTATCTTGGGCTTCCATAATGACTGTATTACATCACCTGGCACTGGCTGCCAGTGGAGCTTCTTATGATCCCACTCAGACTCTCTATTTTCTGGGAAGTTTCTAGAGATTCTCACAGTACTTGCTTTAGGTTGATATTTCAAATTATAACTTCAGGTGTGGTGTTTCTCTGCTCTTTGGTACTGGAGGTGGGGTGGGGGGCAGGGTGGTTATTGATGGATCACATGATGTTGGAAAAACATAAAGAACAGAGAACAACAGGAAGAGGGCTGACTTTGTCGGGGTCCCTGACAGATGTTGCAACAGCTATTGAATCACATGTTATGCCTTTCAGTGCCTTTGCATCCTTGACAGGCAAATATATCAACCTTATTCTATGAATGAGCCTAACAAAGTTAACTGACTTGCCAACGTGGCAGAGCTGTGATCAAGAAGTAGGTCTGGGGAGTTCCATGGCCTGCTTTTCTGTCCATCTTGTTAAACTTGGGTTGGCAATTGCTTTCCTTCCCTGAGCAAAGGCCCCTGGTACTTGGAGGGCTGCATCAACACTTTAAGCTATGCCCCCTCCTTCTAAGTCATATATATCAATAACAGCAGCAAGGAGGAACTGCCCCACACTTGTGTCTTACCAAATTCCCTGGGCACAGAAGCCTTCATGTATCTTTTCTCTTGAGATGAGTGGGGAAGCAGGAAAGGTGGCAGCAACCCCAGGACTGAGTGGGTGCTTAGTATGCTCAGTATCAGGCTCCTCATCTAGAAGGCTTACCAATTTCCTTTGTCATCAATTTTTAAGCAGGTTCGTTTTGAGATAATGAATAGATAAACAATAGCAGCAAAGTGTACTGGATACGATCTCAATTTTTTCATCTGTTAAAGACCGTAATGCCTATATCAGGGATGCAGTGAGGCCTATGTGAAACACTGTACGCAGCACATAGGAGGAGTCCAAGTATACATGTATATACTATTATGTGTTTATACACGTATGTACTATTATGATTGGAATGATATTGAAAATGATATGCTTACTATGTGTCAGGCATCATTCTCAGTACCTTAGAGATATCATTTAATCTCTCAGAATGCCAGAAGGATGATACTTGAATTACCATTATTTCATGGTGGAGAGAACAATGTAGATGCTGATGATTTGAAATAAAGAATTAAAAATAGTAATCTGGGGGTGAAGTGTGACTCAGTCAATTAAGACTCCGACTCTTGATTTCAACTCAGGTCATGATCTCAGCATCATGAGATCGAGCCCCAGGTTGGGCTCTGTACTGAGCCTGGAGCCTGCTGAAGATTCTCCTTCTGCCCCTCCTCCTGCCATGCACTCTCTCTCTCTCTAAAATAAACAAACAAACAAATAAATAAATAAATAAATAGAATCTTTAAAAATATTAACCAACTGTTATTAATTATGTCTATGAGAAATTCTTAATAAATAATGCCATCTCATAAATAGTAAAGTACCCTCCTGCAGCTTCAACATGACCTACACAGAAAGTGGGCCAATTCTATTGAGTCCTTCATGTAGGAACAGCCCCTGCAACTTTGTATGAATCTTACAAGATGACCTTTCCCACTATTGTACATCTGTAACTACTAGAAATTTCTTTCTTCTAGCTAACTGAAACCTATCTCCTTTCCACTTCCTCCCAGCACTCCTGAATCTATCTTCTGGAAATGTATTACCTCGATTCAATCCCAATTCTACTTGATGCCACTTAAAATATTTTTTAAGATTCTGATCCCACCTCCTAAGGCTCCTTTGCTCCAGACCAAATGCTCTCAGCCTTCCTCAGCTGTTTCTCATGCAATGACATGGTTATTGGGCTACTCAACATTCTGGCCACACTGCTCTGGAGGTATTCTGGTTAGCCAGGCCCTTCCTCATCTGAGATAAGTAGGGTCACGGTAACAACCTGGATGGGCACTGTGGGCAAAGAGGAGGGAGAGGGCCATGCTGCTTCCCAGCTGTCGGACACTGGGAAAAGGTGAGACCTTTTTTTTTTTTTTCCTAGTCTTTCCATTGGGATTACCAGTTGGTTTGTTGAGATATGATGTGAGATAACCAACTATGTGAAGCCCCTGACCCATGATATTCACTCATATGTACACTTACATATTCTACAATAATAGAATAAAGAATACAAATTGTCTAATGAGCCAATGCTACATGCCACTGAAAATACAGACCAAGAAGACAGTATGTAATGTCATTGGGCATAAATTCCCATATGGTCAAGGGAGAACAATTTGTATTATATCAAGCGTTCTTGATGCACAGTTGTCATTATATTATTATAGTGATTGGTTCTATACATTCAAAGTTTGTGATTCTCCTTTTGAAACTGGATGCCAAAGTCTGTTTTTCCCCATTTCATAGAACCTAGGCTCTGAGAACAGACCACTTGGATTGTATCTCAGACAACTGACTAGATGCTTTGGATTGAGTTCCTTCACCCACGTTTATACATTGAGGATAATAACAGTACATTCCCATAAGATTCAAGGGAATATTAAATAAGAAAATATATGCAAAGCTTTTGATCAGTGTCTAGTACACAGTAACCATAAAATAGTTCAAGCTCTAGCCATTGCTGTGGTTATTAATACTGCTAGTGTTAGCATTATTATTATGTTGGCCAATGATTCCAGTCTTTGGGTCCATTGCATGTCTATATTTTAATCTATGAGATGCTTCTAATCAGGGTAGGGTATTGCTTTGCTCCTGATGTCAATAAACTCACAATCTAATAGAGGAAATACACATATAGATGACATTTTTAAAAAGATTTTATTTATTTGAAAGAGAGAGATTGAGTACAAGCAGGGTGGGTGGGGCATGGAGGGCAGAGGGAGAAGAAGCAGACCTGCTGCTGAGCAGGGTGCCTGACACTGCGCTCCATCCCAGGACTCCAAGATCAGGACCTGAGTCTCAGCCAGACACTTAACTGACTGAGCCACCCGGGGGCCCCAGTAACGTATTCTAATACTGTGTTTTGAGTATAATAATAGTATATGTGCAAAAGTTAAAGGAGCGGAACCAAGGAGAGAGCTACCCAACTGGCAGGATGATCAGAGTTGTCTAACTGTAGGATAAAGCTTGATCTGTGTTCTAAGAGATAAATCAGAGTTTGCCCAGCTAGGCTTTTTTGACCCAATAAATAAATAAATCACATAACGATGTAAATATTTCCAAATACATATTTTCAAAATGCTCTCTTCATAGCATGATTTTCTCTCGAGAGCAGTTCTCTTACTGTGAAATGTCACTTTTATCTTGCAGGGACAGATCGAGTGGGTTTATTTTTACAAATACATCTGCTGGCTACTGACAGTCACTTCCCATTACAGAGAAGGTCAGCAAATTTGGAACATTGGTCTTTTTTTGTAAAAGAGAAATGTGTATGTCTCTTTATTGTTGTGCAGCCCCTTTAAAAAGTTTGCCATGAGATCATTTCCACAGTAAAATCTGTGGTGTATAGAAAATGTTTTCTCATGGAAAATAGTGCAAGAATTTTGCTTAGAAAAATTTAGAGATATTGTCTGCATTAATTGAATTCTACATAGTACTTTTTATGCTTTTCACTTCAACTCTGATGCAATAGCTTATCTATGACTTATGCAATAAATAACTTTTAAATGTGCTGCTCTCTACAAACTTAGAATATTTTTCCCTTCGTCTTTTTTTTGGGGGGGGGGTAGATCTATCTCTTTTTTATTAGTCTCAGAGGTAGAGTTCAGTGATTCATTCGTTAAATATAACACTCCACACTCATTCCATCAAGTGCCCTCCTTAATGCCCACCACCCAGTTACCACATTCCCTCCACCTCCCCTCCAGCAACCCTCAGTTTGTTTCCTAGAATTCAACATCTCCAAGAATGGTTGTATTTATACATTTGTTCAATTAAACATTGTGCTTATTAAGTCAGCTACCACGTGTGAGGGCCTCTTTGCTTTCCAGAATCACACAAAATTTTTTCATATGTTTTAATATTAAATGAGAATCTAGAAAATTCTGTAAATAGAAACATATTAGAAACATTTGTACTTTCATTCCTCCATAGTACATACATTCAGTTGTGTGATTGCTTGAATGTCAATTTCTTTAAATATTTAGCAATGCTCTTTATTTATAGCATCATAGTATTTGTCGACAGAGGAATTCGTTTGGCTTGTTACCATGTTGTTTTCCAACTGTCAGCCTTTCAGTGTACCAGGATATAGCCACAGTGATACATGACTTTTTAACTCTTAGAAATCAATTAAGAGGGGGTACCTGGCTGACTCAGTTAAGTCCCAGACTTTTGGTTTTGACTCAGGTTTGATCTCAGGGTTGTGAAATAAAGCCCTGAATTGGGCTCTGCACTCAGTGGGGAGTTTGCTTGAGGATTCTCTCTCTCTCTCTCTTTCTCTCTTCGTTTTAATTTTTATTTATGTGTGTGTGTGTGTGTGTGTGTGAGAGAGAGAGAGAGAGAGAGAGAGAGAGAAAGAGGCAGAGACACAGGACACAGGCAGAGGGAGAAGCAGGCTCCATGCAGGGAGCCTGATGTGGGACTCGATCCGGGGACTCCAGGATCACGCCCTGGGTTGAAGGCAGGGGCTAAACCACTGAGCCACCCAGGGATCTTCTCTTTCTCTCTCTATCTCTCTTTTTCTCTCTTCCTTTGCCCCTCTTCCACCTGCCCTCTCTCTCTCTCTCTCTCTTTAAAAAAAAATCAAGAAAATTAAACATAAGCTTCTAAATTATTAAGTTTACTGAAACTTCATAAAATCTTAGATTGAGTAATCATGATTTTAAACATTCCTGAGGGGAAAACACTGTTAAGATTTGTCCTCATATTCTTCATGCTTGCTAATTGAAAGCTTTGCTCATTGTGATGGCTTTGTACTGTTTTACACTAATCTCTCAAGGCACAGATCCACTTGATGTGAAGATTCATAGCTAATGTTAGTAGGTGTGATTCATATTTCAAATAGGCTTCTTGATAATGTCAGTGTTTGGGGGTATCTTCTTGTCAGTTCTGATTAGATCATCCTTGCTTCCCCCCGCCTTCATGATTAGGATAATAAAAGCCTTGTAGCCAGATTATGGTAGATGCCAGCTCTATTTTCTTACTGTTGCTCAGTACTCTCATTAATAGTGTTTTGCTGTTTCTTTATAGGAAGGTTTTTAAGGTACTTGTTCACCTTGTGAGGGGTAGTTTAATTAAAACTTGATAATATCATCTCTCAAACCCCACAGCAGAGCCCAGTTAGCTGCAGTGAACTGGCATCACATCAGCTGGAAGGCTGGCCTGGGGACAGGGGGATGGGAGGAAGGGGACTACCATTTACTGAGCATAGCATTCCCTTCCCAACTGGGAATGTCCCTCATGCAAAATTTAATTATATAAGAATTTACATCTGTATATTTTGGCAACGACAAAAATTTTGGTTCTGGTAGACACAAATTTTTTGATGCCAATTATAGATAGAAAAAGTGGGACCGAGTGTAGCAAATAGAGATAAAGCAATGGCAATGCAGTAAAGAGATTTTTTTTTTTTTTTTGGTGGGGGGACTCTTTTAAGAAAGGCAATGAGGATGAGGAAAAATAGACCCTAATTTTAGAATTGTAGTCATTTTAGAATTGGACTAGATATAAAAGGTGCTTTTAGGGCAAGTCACAAGAGGGCCAGAAGGACTGTTAGGGATAGTAAGCACTCTTGGAGTTCTTAGATCCAATATGCAGAGATTGGAGGACTAGCCTGAGGGAATAACAAGCCAGCAAGAGCCCTAGTATAGGCATTAGCTCAATAAAACTGTGGACATATTTGAAACAGAACAGAAGTTATTTCCTGAAGAGTTTCTAATAACAAGGAATTCTAAATGCCCATGAATAGTGAAGGATTTACTAGTGCACATTTAAAATGTATAAGATGTTAACATTGTCTTATTTATAGCCTATTATTGTATATTAGCAAATTAAATATTTACTTATAAAGACTTTTATGGATTTATCAACAGCCTCACTTCTTTATTCTACCTTCCTTGGTTTCCTGAAATTAAATTACTACATTCCTTGCCAATTCACCTACTTCGTAGGTTTTCAGGTTTCAGGTTCTAACTCCCGCATTTTGAAAAACTTACTTTTCATCAGGAACATCCCTAAGCACTCTGTTTGTGCTCTTTTACTTAATCCTCACGCCCATTTGGAGCCTAGACAAATGCTGATCGCTGCAGTAAATAGGGACTCCACACAGGTGTGTTGTACAATTCAAGGATTATCTCAACCTGTTACAGAAAAGAGATCTGAGGTCCAAAGAATCTGGAGATACTAATTCTAGGAACTAGAATTTAGTCTGTTTGTTCCCTATTGTGCTATAACAAACTGCCACAAATTTAATGGTTTAAAGCAACACCAAAGGGATGCCTAGATGTATCAGTGGTTGAGCATCTGCCTTTAGCCCAGGGAATGATCATTCCAGGGAATGATCCTGGAATCCAGGAATTGAGTCCCACATTGGGCTCCCTGCATGGAGCCTGCTTCTCCTTCTGCCTATGTCTCTGTCTCTCTGTCTCTCTCTCTCTCTCTCTGTGTCTCTCATGAGTAAACAAATAAAATCTTTTAAAAAATAAAGCAACACAAAGTTATTATCTCATAGTTCTGGATGCCAGAAGTCCAAAGTGGGTCTCACCTGGCTAACATTAAGGCAGTAGCAGACAGTTTGTTTCCCTACTTTTTGCTACTCTTGAGGCTGTTTGCATTCCTTAGCTTATGATCCTTCCCCATCTGCAAAACCAACAATCACACCACCCCTATCTGCAAAACCAACAATCACACCACCCCTATCACTGGGGATTAGGATGTATCATGTTTTGGGGGACCAGGATTCTACTCACTACAGAAACCCAGATTTCTTTGAAGGTAGTGTCTAAGAAATTTCTAGTTTACATTTATTTATCCACTCAATATTTTTTTGTTCACACCTGCTATTTGCAGGACTATGTTCTAAGCTCTGAGGAGATAATGTTGAACAAGATAGTCACAACCCCTGCAGCTCACGTATCTCTTAAACTAGCCGCTTGTCCCTTACTTTTCCATGTCTTTTAAGGTATTAATCCATTAAAATTCAATGAGCCCATTAAATGGACACATCTTGCTGGGTGGAAAGGGGGAGGAAAGAAATACAAATTAAGATCTGTGGTCTCAAGAGTTGTTCAATCTAGATGGAAAGATGAAGTGCATACAAAAGAAGATAAAAGTAAACAGAGGAAAAGAGTGTAATGAATTTGCCTTGAGAAAGAACTCTGTATGAAAAAAAAATTCTTTGAAAGTGCTTGGAGTAGAAGTGATATAATCTGAGGTTGTTGAGGTCAGCAAGCAAAAAGTCTCAGAGAGGTGGGAAGTCACTCTGCATGAATGAGAAGAAAGGATTTATTAGACTGTTCTTAAAAGAAAGGTGCAAACAGATGAGGGAAAATGTAATGACTTCGCCTGATACAGGATGGCTCTGAGACTGGTATCAGGGTTGTGCCTCCATTTGAGAGGCAGGAGTCTCTAGTTATGGAGAAAACAAAAGATGAAAAAATATTTGACACCATAAAGGCAAAATGAAGACTACTTTGAATTGTAATCAGTTCTTTCAACAGGGTAAAATGTATCTAGTGCCATACATCTGAATGAGTGAAAATCTATTCTTCAGTGTGATTAGTATTAAAAATAATTTTCATTAACAGCATTTGCAAAGCCTGGTCTATAGCAATGCATGCCACATCATGCTACTATTCTCCTCTTAGCAACCGAGTGGGATATATCAACTTAAAAGTCCTTATATGGCTAATGGAGAAATTTGATAAAATCCCCAAGGGGAGGAAGTGGAACAGTCAGGATGAAACCTTCCAGCTCTGGAGAGTCAATTCACAGTAAGCTAAACTAAGCCATTTCCTATGAAATGCAGGCATGTTGCCATGTGGGGCTCTGAACTGGCTTCTGACTGCAGACAGGAGTGTTTGCTCATTTCTCTCCTTGATGATTTGGGAACTCCCAGATGCTGATGAAGGGCTTGACAAGTAACAACCAGGTGGAAAGTAAAAACAGCTTTATCAAACCAGCTGTTGAGAGTACATGGCACCACATATCCAGATGTTTGGAGGCATCTGGAATTTGGGGGGAAGCTTTCCTCCTGCATCCACCTATCTGAGAAAGATCTATCTAACAGTGGGATATCTGTCTACCATAGGAGATCGTGCACCTGGCATCTGGCTTGCGGCAGGTGATGAACATTAAAAGAGTGTTTGACTTTTGTCTTTGTGGGGAGGCTCTTGCTCACTGACACCTTTCTGCAGCAAACAGCTGAGGCTCATGTCTGGGTTTATACACAGAATGCTCTATAGGGAAAGCCTTCCAGTCTGATGTTACGTCCATGCAACCTCTCCTTAATACTTCAGCATTTCCTCAATACCAGGAAACTACTCCAGCCTTGTCCTACTAATTTTCCTCTTTTCTGATCTTTTTTAGCACCCACTTTCATGCTTGATTTTATACTACCATATATTATTTATTAGTATCTTCCAGGTACTTCCTTTATATTTCCTGCTATATATGGTTTTTATTAACTCATAGTTTCCACATAGAAATGTCTTGAATTGTGGGTTTCTGACATTGTATCTAGGAATACACTGTGAGCTGTGACCCAACCACACTGGTTAACACCACAGTATTTTGCAGGTAAAGCTTGTCAAATGATAACATTAAGTACAGCCCCTAAAGGCATTTCCAACAATTCCAGTCTCTAAGGTAGTATGTTTTATTTTGTACCTTGGGTCTAATTCCTCTTATTTAAGAAAGCAACACTAAAATAGAAGAGATGTTATCTTAATGTCATATCCCCAGCATAGACATTCAAGTAATTTTTATTGTATTAATCAAGTAATAGAAAACTTAGTGGCTCATTTATTTTCTCTTAAAAGTAAACATAGGTTAATACAAATTTTATTTATTAATATAAATTTTCATACCAGGCTAGGCTAAAAAGATACAAAATGCCTTACCCAGGCCAAGGAGTGAGGTGTATGGGTGATGTTCTCCAACCCTTTTGCTTACCATTACTTCTTACAGGAAATTTTGCTATGGTTCACTTGGTTTTGTTTTACAAAAACTGTTCCAATTGCACCTGCAACTTCTATGTTAATCTTAGTTCTCATCAGTATCTTTTATTTTTATCTTAATATATTTCCCTAAGTTGCTTTTAAGGTATAGGAAAGTCTTCCATTTTACTTTTTATCATTGGCCACCATGGTTCTTAAATGTTCCTGAACACTAACTTGTTAAAATACAAATTCCTGACCCTTATCTTAGAGTTTCCAGAAACCTGCAATTTGTTATGGTCCAAATGATTGCAAGGAGGTGGTGTCAAGAGAAACATCATCCTATTGTCTGGCATCTAGCCCTCTCTGGACTGTAGCAGGAACTCAGGACTCATTGTTCACTGCTTTATCTTTCTATCATCTATTAAAAGATAATTCTCAAAGAAGATAAAATCAGGATACTTATACTGACATAAATATGAATATGTGTTAAAGATTCTGATTTAGCTCATTAATGAAGAAACTGGTGAAGGGTTATGGGTTCAAGGGAGAATCTCCCAATAGACACATTTATAGATCAGGAATATAGAAATAAAAGGACAAATGGAGGTAAACTGGCCTTTTCCACACAGGAGAAGGGAAGTCGATTTAACCTTCACAGGACAGAATTTACACGTCTTTAGACAAGAATTACATGTATTATTATTAGTTTACAGAGCTGTAAATGGCTCAAAGACAACGAAAGACCAGAAACATGTAATCTAGAAGGGACTGATTTAAACAATGTGCACTGAAGCACAGCCATTTCCTATTCATGCTGGAGAACAACTTGAAGAGAACAACTTGAAAGACAGAGAGGTCAAAGAAATCAGAATATGAAGGAAAGGCAAACAATCTCATGGGGATTAGAACTTAGGGGTAGGAGGTCACTGGTGCAGCAAAGAGGTGATACAGAGCAGGGAAGGAAAGCAGAAATGCATGGGGAAGGTGAAAGAGCAATCATGGAAGGAAAATGCACTGTATGGTCCTAGACCAACTAGGATGGGGCAGTTTTGTGCCATGGATAGCTCTGACTCAGAGAAAAGCCAGCCCACCTCTCTACTCCCCAAGTAATACCATTCCATCCATACTGGTCCTGGTCACCAGAGGATTGTGACTTTCCTTTTTTGAAAGTCTGTGGTTTCAGTTATCTCTCTTTAGAAACCTCACCCAGAGGATACAGGTGGTAGCAAGAGATTAGCTTTTGAGGGGCACAGTTTAGGTCATCAAGTCCCCATTTGACATTTCAATCATATTCTTGCTTTTAAGCTCCTGGGTGTGTGTGTATCCCTATCTTAATATAGTCAAAGAATTATAAAGTCATCTTGTGTCCCTTCTGTGGGCACAGAACATTGCAGAAATAAAGCTGATGGAAATAGTCACACGGTTTGACCAAATGGCATCATCAGCCTCTTCAGTCTGCCGCATCCCTAATGTCATCCAGCTTGGAAGGGCAGCTGCCACGTTAGAAGAGGCTGGACATTCCATGAAACAGGTGCCTTCTTTTTCCAGGATCCAAGTGAGAGCCTAAGATACTTTCCGTACTGTCAGAAAGCACATCCTTCGAAACATGCTTGAATTGCTTAACAGGGACATTTGGGCTCAATTCCCAAATCCATTTTTAGTTTGGATTCCTCATCAGAAATTGTGACAATATTTGGAGAGATCCAGAAGGGAGTAGCCAGAAAATTAAAAGAAAAATATCCCATTAGAGGGAACAAGTTATTTTTGTGTAATGAAGACTTGACCACTTCAAACAGTGGATATTCATTTCAGTTAGGATAAAATCTAAAAAATTTGACACAATTTACAGAAGCCTTCTGTGCATGCTATGCTTCACTTGTTGGTACTCTGAATTATTGTCTCTCACTTCCCATTTTCCCCACCACACATCCTAACCTCAACACATATTGTGTCCTCTGTTTGATACATAATCCCTGACCTTCTTTATAGACCTTACTGACTCCTATTTAGCTTCATCTGAGGTACCAGTCTCACCAGGAAGCATTCCCTACCTCCTCCAATCTGGGTTAGGTACCATTCTGTGTTCTTGTAATACCCTGTAGTTCTTTAATCAAAGTATTTATCATCCTATATTGAAATGTGCCTCCCTCATCAAACTGTAAACATAGAAGAACCAGTTGAGATTTGTAACTATTTTGTTCATCACACTTTCAATTCTGGAAAAGTAGCTGCAACATCATAGGAACTCAGAATATTTGCAGAATGAAGGACCAATGAGTAAGAGAGCAAATTAGTAGATGAATGAATGGATTGTTGAGTCAACTAATGAATTAAATGAATGAATAAATATGCAGGAAACTGGATAGTTTTCTTAAGGTAAATAGTGAAAAAGAAGAAATAATTATCTTAAGTCTGAGAAAGATTATCTTATAAAAGAGCCAGTAGGTTTTTGTTCCAGATGGCAGAGATAATGCCCAAAGCTAGAAGATACTTGGAGTTTTAACTCAAATATTTTTCTTTTCTTTTCTTTTCTTTTCTTTTCTTTTCTTTTCTTTTCTTTTCTTTTCTTTTCTTTCTTTTCTCTTTTCTTTTCTTTTTTCTTTTCTTTTCATCTTTTTCTTTTCTCTTTAGTTTTTCTTCTTTCTTCTTTCTTTCTTTCTTTCTTTTCTTTCTTTTTTCTTTTCTTTCTTTCTTTCTTTCTTTCTTTCTTTCTTTCTTTCTTTCTTTCTTTTTTTCTTATAGAAAGAGATAATAGAGGGTGGGGGACAGAGGGAGAGGGAGGGAGGGAAGCTCAAGCAGACTCCTTGCTGAGCATGGAGCCCACACAGGGCTGGATCTCAAGACCCTGAAATCATGACCTGAACTGAAACCAAGAAACAGATGCTTAACCAATTGAGACACCCAAGTGCCCAACTCAAAGAATTTTTCTAAAAACAGAAGCCTAACTATGAAGTACATCATTCACAAGGAGATAAGTATGCAGACTAAAAGTTTCTGAGTGGGTGGGATAATCAGGGACTGAAGATGGGGAATGGGGTTGGGGGCATCTGCTATATAGAGGAAAGAAGAGGAGAGAGCTTATTCATCTATCATTCATTCATTCGTTCACTCAGTAAAAACTTACTGAGCACCATGTTCTGGGTGTTATGGTAGGCACCAGGAATTTAAAGTTGGGTATGTTTTAGTCATAGAGGCCCTGATGCCAAAGCACAAATTCTAGTGGGAGATACAGATGCAATGAAATGCCGGGACACCTGCACCCTGATGTTTCTAGCAGCAATGGCCACAATAGCCAAACTGTGGAAGGAGCCTCGGTGTCCACTGAAAGATGAATGGATAAAGAAGATGTGGCTTATGTATACAATGGAATATTACTCAGCCATTAGAAGTGACAAATACCCACCATTTGCTTCAACGTGGATGGAACTGGAAGGTATTATGCTGAGTGAAATGAGTCAATTGGAGAAGGACAAACATTATATGTTCTCATTCATTTGGGGAATATAAATAATAGTGAAAGGGAATAGAAGGGAAGGGAGAAGAAATGGGTAGGAAATATCAGAAAGGGAGACAGAACATAAAGACTCCTAACTCTGAGAAACGAACTAGGGGTGGTGGAAGGGGAGGAGGGCGGGGGTGAGGTGGGGGTGAATGGGTGACGGGCACTGAGGGGGGCACTTGACGGGATGAGCACTGGGTGTTATTCTGTATGTTGGCAAATTGAACACCAATAAAAATAAATTTATTATTAAAAAAAAAAAACAACACCACCAACAACAAATTCTAGTGGGAAACAAAGACATTTAACCAGGAGTGTGTAGAAATTGCTGTGACACACATATGTGTAGGATAGTACGGAGGCCAGAGAGAAGTGACTCTAACATACCTGGTCAGGCAAAGGAAGCAGGAAGATATCAGAGTGGATTCCTACAAAAGGGGCCAACTGAGCTAATCCTGCAAATGCAATAATGTAGCAGCCTGAGCAGGACATAGTAGTAGAGGCAGTGAGGGTAGGGGGAAGAAGGAGGTAAAGAGAGGAGGGCATTTCAGATGGAGATGAAAGCTCCTAAAAACTGTAGTCTTAATATTGTCCAAAGATAATGGCTAGAAGTTAGTGGCTGCAATGTCATTTCAACTCACAATTCTCTGAAAAACTGAAGGGTGTCAAAGACAGAAGCCCCACGATACAAAGAGTTCACTTGTTTTCTGAAGGTCTGGGTCTGCAGGGTTCAGTGTGTGAATGCCTTAGGGAAAAGTCCTTGTCCAGAATTGTTCCACTGGGGCCACCATGACCTTTATGGCTTCAGCCTCATGCCGGTACTCTGGAGCCATGTGACTGAAGATGGGACTTCTAGTGCAACTTGTATAAGTAAATTTATTTGGACAAAGACCAAGATGGACCCATGCTGGCATTCATACCCTACCACAACCTGGCAGATGGGTGAATGTCCACAGATCAGAGCTGCTTCTCTGAGGTTGTGGAGCAGTGAAGGGCAGTCTTCATGATGATCCTGATAGGAATAAAAACTTAACAAATTATTTAAGCAGTGACTCTTTCAAAATGAGATCTGATAGAAGCTAATGCTGTACTTGCATGAGGGGCAGGTCCAGGTGTAAGTGCTTTCCATGCAGCCCCCTGTGAGGTAAATACCATCATCTTTATTCTACAGACGAGGAAGCTAAAGCCCAGGGCATGCAGCTGGTGCATGGCAAGAAGCTATTACTCAGATCCAGGCAGTCTTGCTTCAGACTCTAGCTTCCTGAAGGAGAAGAAATGAAATCTCACACAAAAAGGATGCCATCAGGCACAATGAGCAAATTGGATTAGGACTGCTAAGGAGAGTCAGTCTCAACAAACTTGAGGGAACCAGGCTTTCCTTATGCCACTTCCTCTCTCACTCCCCATGTTACCACCTCCGCAGTCTTCTGGAAGATTCTGGAACATGCCAGGCGGCTCTTTTTTTTGCTTCAGGACCATGGTTCTTGTTGTTCTTCCTGCCTGGAATATTGTTACAGAGCAATCTGTGGTTCTTTCTCATCTTTCAAATATTGGATGAAACGTCACCTTTTCAGAAAGGACTTCCCTTCTCTCCTGGTGGGAGTGCTCTCTCAAACTTGACTCTATCACTTCACCATTTTTATTCCTTTTGCTACCACATTTTGTAATTTTTATTTACTTCTTTAATGTAACAGTTTGTTATGGATTGTATGTTTGTGCCCCTCCCCTCTCGATTCATATAGTGAAGCCCTAACCTCCAGTTTAATGAAACTTAGATGTGGGGATTTGGGGAGGTAATTAGGTTTCAAATAAGGCCATGCAGGTGGGGACCCTATGATGGGATTAGTGTACTTACAAAAAGAGGAGAAGAGACCAAAGCTCACTCACTTTCTCTCCACCATGTGAGAACACTGAGAAAAGGCAGCTAACTGAAAGCCAGGAAGAGAACCTTCTCAGGAACTGAAATTGCCACCACCTTGATCTTGGATTTTCTTGCCTCCAGAATTGTGAGAATTAAAGCTCTATTGGTTGAGCTACCTACTCCCACTATTTTGTTATGGCAGCCTGAGATGACTAATGCATAGTTAATCTGTACATTGTTTGCTCCTCTATATTATAAACTCCCCAAGGCAGAGACCAAGAATTCTTAAAAGGAAGATTTCCCAGCTATAGTTTACCACCATTTCCCCAGCACCTAGGAAGGAAGAATAACCAGCCTCTGGGGGGTTTACTTGCCTTAAGGGTATCTACTAAAAGACCTAATTAGCTGGTTAACTCCCCAACTTCTCAAATAGCACAAATTCTATTATGTTTCAATTTTAAAATATCTGTTAACTCAGGAAGACTATACTAAATAATCTCTCTGGGACTTTATACACTCCTTCCTCAACTTTTTAAATATTATATTATCCACTCCCAGACTGTCTCAACTTCATCACATCTTACCTTCCCTACACTTCAGCCAGCCTTATTGTGGCCTAACTCTTGCCTTTATAATCATTCAGAATTTTCTTAGAATTCTTAAATAGTAGCATCATTGTTATTTACTTCTGCTTCAATCATTACAGATCTCTCAAACCCAGACTCATTCAACTCTTGTTCTCTGTCCTCTTGGAAATTGTAGAGTCTTTTAAGGTCCTCTCTGTAAATCAGCTCTTCAAATCTCAGATTTGAATCTAAACTTTCAATACAAATTTGGATCCATGATCATTCACCTAAATCAAAGGTTAATTAATCATGGCCTACAGAACAAATGTGGCCTGCACCTTTTCTTGTAAACAAAGTTTTATTGGAATGTAGACACGCTCATCTATTTACATCTACGGCTACCTTCATGTTTTAATGGCAGAGTTGAGGAATTGCAGAAGAGTCTGTATGGCCCAAGAAGCCTGAAATATTCATTATGTACCCTATAAAGAAAAAAATTAACAACCTCTCATCTAAATCAGTGACCTCCAAAGTGTACAGTGAAAAATGATCCCTTGGTCTCAAAAAGAAAATTTTAGAAATTCTATTTCTAGGGCAGCCCAGGTGGCTCAGCAGTTTAGTGCCGCCTTCAGCCCTGATCCTGGAGACCTGGGATTGAGTCCTATGTTGGGCTCCCTGTGTGGAGCCTGCTTCTCCCTCTGCCTCTCTCTCTCTCTCGAATAAATAAATAAAATCTTAAAAAAAAAAGAAATTCTATTTCTAGTTATTGCTACCTAAAAGAAAATAAAGAAATGATTTTTATTTATATCTAATTACAAATAGGCACTGATGCTCTCAGTTCATCTGGGAGATAGTCATCTGCCATAGAAAATAGAGAAGATACTCTCAGAGAGAAGAAACTTTGCACAATTTGAGGAGGTCGCCAGAGGCATCCTCAATCAGTCACTCTCAGCATATTGTAACATTATATAGTTTACATGTGCTTGGTTAGGCTGATTTAGATAATATATTATTTAGCAATACCCTAATTACACATAAAAACGGACAAGTATCTTTCAAATATTCCTGCAGAGATTGAAGATTATACTAATGATTCAAAGAACAGGCAAGTAAGAACTCGGAAGGGCACAAGTGCTTCATTAGCCATATTTTAAGGTATATAAAAACATATGACATGAAGTCAGTAAAAAGAACTCTAAATTATCAGGAAGACTATTTGATGTGTGAAACTGTATCTACTATCATTAATGTTGAAATTGGACCTTCACATTTTTTGTGCCTTCAGCAAGGATAGCATGAAGCCATTACTATAAACATTTAAACTTTAATACCCTCAACATGAAAAGTTCTATAATTTAGGGGTGATTTCAAAATCATTCAATATTTGACCAAATACTTTCAAAATTTTACAACACTTTGTGATATTTAATAGTATTTTTTAAGTTTCTTAATAACACAAGACAGACGTGAAACATTTTCTTCTTCCTGTCACAATAAAAAGGAGTAAAATAATAGATGAAAAACAATAGAATTATAAGCCAAAGTGCATTTATTATTCAGCAAATACTTTTAGAGAATTCCTATAAATAATTCTGTAGGGGGTTTGGTGTCTACATTGTGTGAAAGTATAGATGTTTCTGAATGTCTCAGTTAGTGGTATTTTTTTCTAGATTATATTTCAGAAATGGAAAAAAAAGAAATAACCTTTTAGAGACCACTAAAATAATGAATAGGACAAAAAGACCTCTTCTGTAAAGAAAATTACTTCTATAATAATAGCCATAGTCATATCTACTAATATTTTCTTGCAGAACTCAGTTCAGTCCAAACCCAACTGGAACAGGTAAAATCGAAACAACAACTACAAATCAAAAAGATTCTGAGGAATATTTCCAGCATTTGGCTAAAAAGCATTCCCTGCCTCACTCATATGCAAATGAATAAGCCTGCTCCTCCTCTCCTAAAGGAGCCAGAGATATTCGAAGGGTTACAAATTCCTTAGATGAGAGCCAATGATCATCAGGCAAATTGCAATGATGACATAAGACTTTTAACATGCAGGTCATCCTAAACATAGTTTGCAAATAGCTTAAGAAACTGACATGCATTTGGGATAAAGATTTCCAACTGATTCTGAATGCAGTGCCACCAAATTTAGAAGACTTATCTATCTACAAAATGTTTAATAATATGGTAGGACTTTTAAGTTTTTCTTCGAAAAGATTCAACATTCCTAAAATCTGATTTAATACTGTAGTACTGAGTGTTTTTAATTCATCTACTTAATCACAAAGATTTTTAAATTTGTCCAATCTATCTCTTTTTCTATCTCACTCTGTCTCCTTCCTCTTTCAAACATTCTAAGAAATATAGAAAGTAGTTCGATAAGCTCCCATGTACTCATCAGTCACCTACAACCACCATCAATTGATAGCCACTCGTTTCCTTTGTATTCACATGTATGTACTCAATCTAACATTGATTTATTTGAAGCAAATATCAGGCATCCTAACATTTCGCTCATAAATATTTCAGGCTGTATTTTAAAATATAGAGGTAACTTTAAATATATATATATACATATATATTTATTTATTTATATAACCATAATACCATTATCACACATAGGAAAGTAATAATTCTCCATAGGTATTTTATTTTATTTTATTTTATTTTTTTATTTTTTTTTTCATTTATTTATGATAGTCACACAGAGAGAGAGAGAGGGGCAGAGACACAGGCAGAGGGAGAAGCAGGCTCCATGCACCGGGAGCCCGATGTGGGATTCGATCCCGGGTCTCCAGGATAGCGCCCTGGGCCAAAGGCAGGCGCCAAACCGCTGCGCCACCCAGGGATCCCTCCATAAGTATTTTAATCAAGTATATATATCATCAAAACAATAAGATTATGTTCCACCAGAATCTATATTCATATTGTTAGAATATGAACGAACCCCCAAATAATCGTATCTTGAATTCTTTTACTTTACAATAGTCTTCATAATAACGTAAAATATCTGTTTTGGCAGAATTTGCTTCCAAACATTTTACTTCTATTCTGTGAACTGGATAAAAGAATCAAATGATTACCGGAATTATTTTAATGGATTTTCTATCCTCTGATGATACTAAAATAAAGCTGACATCACTTCCTCATTTACTAGTTCTTCTTATGCTAAGTTAATGAAACCAACACATACATAGCCATGATTTCAGCTTTTATACTGCACAAGAAACATGGAATTTAAGGTAAGTGAAATTAATACAGAAAATGGACCCATCTGATCTAAATGAAAAGTCATGCTTTTTGTAATGAAATATAAATAGGACTTATTCAAACAGAGACTTCCTACAATAACTTTGGTCTTTTAAACTAGATGCTGACATTTCTTCAACAGATCTGAATATCCTGGTTTTCACATGGTCTGTGATATCAGTACTGCCCCTCTGATGGAAAATTAAGTGTCAACCAACACGTTGTATGGTATGTGTTTGTCAGTGTCTTCCTGGAGAAATGTAAATTCAGTCTTCAAGTTTTCACTAGCACACTTTTTTAAAAATTCATTGCTGTCAAAAGATTTTATTGAAAATCTAAAAATCAGCAAACAACAAAATTAATAAATTGTTATAGATTAAGATCTTGCAATAAATGGCAAAATCACTGTAGCAAGACATTTAGGCTACTCTCCTCCTTGGCCCTTTTCTTCCTTAATTTCAATCACCTACCCTGTAATTCCCCATGTCTCCCACTGACCCTTTAGATGAGGTCTTGCAAATTCAGAGGTACTGGCACTACTAGTGAGGCAATAGGAGACCAGTAGGGGCAATGGCATTGAATATTCTCCTTCCACCAGGGGAAGCTAGAAGCAATCTTCTGCCATTAGCCAGTCTAGTCCAGTACAATTTATTTTACCAAGTACTCTGATTGTACCTTGGTAGGAAGATATTGGAAATGTTGTGTCTAGAGAAGGTTAGAAAAATAGTTCTGTTTCCTGACTGTGTGTGCCTCACATACTCATATGAGATCACAGTAGAGGTGGGAAGGAAAAGTGGATGACTACCAACTCAACCTGCTTTATTTTAATTCACATGCACGTTAAAGACAATGTTTCAGCTCAGAAAAGAAAACTGTGGGAAAATGCCAAACCAGATGGGGCCCTGAATAGGCTTAAATGGGGTTGTATCAGGCAAACTAGGATATATGCTCATGTACTCTTCAAATTTCCATGAATAGAAATGCAGAGATAGCTCAAACCAACTTGTTTGGCTCCTGGATAGAAGACAATTAATGTGAAAACTAGTTCTTATAATGAGATTTTGAGAGTTCTTTGAGCAACTTTGCCCAAGTATGGTTGATTTCAACTAAATGTTAGGTATTAAGAACAAGCCATTTGGAATACATTACTTCTTACTATCCTGAGAATGACTGATAGACAACATTCCTCCTAGAGTCAACTTTCCTCTAGAACTTTAGGTCAATTTTTTTTTTCTCATTGGTGTAACTTCAGGATAAGTTAGAAGAAGTCTTAATTGAGTCCCTAAAACCATTTTACTTGGACCAAGACCTATATTTTTCAAAGTAAAATAACTGCACCCAAACCCAAAATATCTGCAACTTCTACTGTGGTAGCAGTAGTTAAAGGAAAATTTTTCTGTTTTCAGGTTTTCTATGTGTCAGACTTGGGCTTATTGACATCTGCATTCTCTCTGAGATTATTCTATCAATTATTTGTAG
The DNA here is from genome assembly GCF_053574225.1 of Canis aureus. Taxonomy (NCBI): domain Eukaryota; kingdom Metazoa; phylum Chordata; class Mammalia; order Carnivora; family Canidae; genus Canis; species Canis aureus. The sequence goes on along the minus strand of NC_135624.1, from coordinate 27,713,445 downwards.
CTTATGGAGTTGGTCCTCTGGGAGATGCTTCTCCACTTAGTTCACACGAGAGCATGACATCCTGATTTCTTGCTTTTGCCCTCCCTGCTCCCTCTTCTTGACTCTTTCTTTTGTGTCCTGGAGATTAACCCAGGATGAAAGTGAAACATCCAGAGAACCTCAAGCACAAGGGCTCCAACTCATATGAATCAAGTCATACACATAACATGCTGTTGCCACCAACAGTGGCAATCCTTTCACCAGAGAGAAGCCACCAACCAGTTTATGCAGCAGATCATTATCTGGTGGTAGCTCTCGATCATATTGAGAAACTGTTCAGTCAGTGGAAGTAATGAGAAGAGGAGAAATAACTTGGACATGCTCACCAATACATGGCTTTGCATCACCTCGTTTCATCCTCAGAATTTGCAGGAGGAGTGAATATTATTAGCCGAATTTCATAGATGATGAAACTCAGCCTTGGCGCCCGTAGTGTGAAATGGAACAAGGATTCCATTAGAGAAGACCCTTGGAAAATCTCCCTTTTTATGGGGTGAGGACTCATTAGCATCCACATGTGAAAACTATTCCTTCTCATGGCAAATAACTGCATTGTGACAATTTTGAATTTTACCTGAGCCTTGTGCTCCTGGAAAACAGCAAAGATTAAGAATCATCTCACGTCTCATGTTTTGGGGTTCTGGGAAATGGCTTACTGCAAAGAATCATCCTTTTCCGATGAGTTACATGAGGCTCACAAATGCCCTTATTGTTTGCCTATGACAAGACCAGACATACACTTTCCACCTCCCATTCAGTGCTTCACAAATGATTAAAGTATTTGTACCCACAGAACAGTTAGGACAAAATGCCCTTTGATCTGACAATGATCAAGTTTTGATCCCCTTAGTCTCCTAAAATTTGATGCATTCTCAGTCTGAACCAGCAGACAGCCCCTCCTCAGTGGCTCATCCTAGGAATAGGCTGGCCTGAGAGCAAAAAGTTCTCTGATCTACTCTCCAGTCAGACCATCTCCACTTGTTCATCTCATTTCCACACAGGGTTCTTTCTGGTCTTTTTCCCTACTCCCTATAAAAGAAAAGTCCTTTTCTGCCTGAGGACATGAAGTGCCTGCAGCTCTACTGGTTATAAGGTTCTCCATTTTGCAGTAGTCTTTTTCTCCCTCTTGCGATACTCCTTTCAAATAAAAGTTGCTACATATGTAAGACTGGATTTGTTTTTGTTTTAAATAGATTTTATTTTTTAGACAAGTTTTAGGATCACAGCAAAATTGAGCAGAAAGTACAGAGTTCCCATATGCCCATACACGCACAGCCTCCCCAATATCAACATCGCCGACCTGAGTGGCACATTTGTTATCATCAGTGAACCTACAGTGACACACCATTATTATCCCAAGTCCACAGTTTACATTAGGGCTCATCCTTGGTGTTATACATCCTGTGAGTTTGACAAATGCATAATGACATATATCCATCACTGTAGTACCATTCAGAGTAGTTTCACTGTCCTAAAAATCCTCTGGGCTCTGTCCATTTATCCCTCCCTCCTCTCTAACTCCTGGCATCACTGATTATTTTACTATCTCCCTAGTTTTGCCTTATCTTTCAGAATATCATATTGTGGGAATCATATGGTATGCAGCCACTGTAGTTGGGTTTCTTTCACTTAGTACTGTACTGGATTTATTTTTATTTTTAATTAGGTAACTGAAAACACATATTCTGAATCACATATTCTAAGACACTCAATGTATATTCCAAAAAGATAGACTATGCATCTTGCAACAAGGATAGCGAACGTGAAGCATTTGCAAAGGTCCTATGAAGCCTCTCTTTAGATAGAAATTGTGCTTACCTGCAGTTTAATGTTTTTGTAAGAGATTGGAGAAGGAGCTCCCCCTTTGTGTGTCAAATGAAAGAAGGTAGTTCTGGTTGGAAGTTGCTTCATGGCCAGCATTTCTGTCCCAGGGGAGGAAATAAAAGGGATGATTGGATGCAGTCACTAGGTCATGCACCAAGTCCTTGGCTGTAGGCAGAGGTGGGTTCCTTGTAGGACTAATGAAGCATAAGTTTCAGGGCCTCTCATATTGTATGCACAATTTTGCATTCTTCTTTCTTAAGAGGGTCCTGCCAATGTATAAGCTTCATGCCTCCCTAAAACCCAGATTCACCTGTGACTAGAGATTATGGCAAATTCCGCTTTGCCTATCTCTTCATCCTAGTGAGTTCTGCTGGCTTGTTGCCCAAGACTTCTCCGACAATCAAAATAAACCTGTGTCAGCACTGAAAATAGGGCAGCGAAGAATGCTGTTCAGCACCATCTTTAACAGGGAATAAAGAGACAGAATAAAACTCACGGGGGGTCCTAAATCTTCTATCTCATCACATTAAGAAGCATCAAAGTAAGACCCTACCTCAGGAAGTAGTCACTTCTATTTCATGTAGCTCCAAAATTGATTCCAGCCTAGGCTCTGTCTACTAAGATAACTGTGCTAGGCTTAAAATAATTATAGCCATAGATAAGCCAATCAAAGTAAGAAGAAACCTGTTACTGTACCTCATGTAGATCCAAAGTACATTAAATTTCAGAATAAAATCAGAGTGGATAGGATGCCTTTGGATTCTTATGTATAACCAAATTGCCAGCATTATTCTGAGGAAATAGAATAGAGTCAGTGTACGTTGCAAAGCCTGTTGCCACACAGAGTGGCTCATCCTCCAACCCACCCTCCCCTGGGATACTTTTCCTGCTCTTCCCAGAATTCCTCTAGTGCCTATAATCCAAGGAGCCATATGGGCAAGCCTATAGTAATAGTTAACATTTATTGATACTGATAATGCTCCAGACACTATGATTGATGCTTTTCATATATTAACTCATTTAATCCGTTGAGGTTCAGGAAGGGTGTAATAAATACGTCTTTGTCTCCCAGTTCAGAACCAAATGAGAAATAAAACCCAAGAAACAAAGAGAAGGGTCTTATTTATTTATTTTTTTGGTTTGTTTTAATGTCAGTTTTATTACCTATAAGGATGATTTGAGGACATGGCTTTAGCCCTCTAGCCATGATGGGATTCCTAACTACTTCACCCTTATACTCACTAGACTTGTTCCTCCCAGCACTAGCTCAGCTGGCCAATTGAGTCCTCCCCACAGGGGTTGCACCTGGAAACCCTGTACACTGTGTGGCTTAGGAGAAGGACTGGTCTCCTTGGAGAAAGAAAGGAATAGGGGATGAGCTGTCCAATTTCTTCTTCCATATTTACCCAATCAGAGAAGTCTCTGAAGTCTCATTGAAGTCTCTCTTATTGAGAGTAAAAGCATGGAGGGTCAGATGGAAACCCAGAGCTAAACTTTAGCAGAACTCCCTCTGTATGGAAATGAGGAGGCCAAGAGAATAGAAATCCCTCCTATCATAATCCTTTAAATAAAACCATTAGGTAAAAATATTAAGTGCTACAATTTAAACACACACAAAAAATAGGCTAATTGAGAATTTAAATCCTTGTCCAAGGATGGCTTTTGCAAATGGCAGAGGCATGGAAGCCAGTCTGACCCCAGAGATCAGGCTCACTAGATGACACATCAGGAGTACATTCCTGATGTACACAATACTGCCAACTCTTATTAGCTCATTTCACTCTGCTGAGTATCCTTGATGAAGACAGTTATGTTGGAGTGGATCCTGAACATTGGAATTGCCCTCCTGTGGCTGGGAGCCATAGCTCCACACTCACTGTGCTCCAGTTCTAGATTTCTTTACCTAAAAATTTGAAGAAGTAATACTTGCTTCACTGGGTTGTGGTAAAAGTCAAACGATACAATGAGTATTACACCCCTGGCACATAATAGTGTGCCTGCTGAACGGTAATATTAATGATCTTCCCTTTCCCTACTATTTTATAGGCAGATAGATGTCATTGTTCCTTTTTACAAATGAGTAAACTGAGACTGGAGAAGATTAAGTAATGTACTCATAGTACTTAAATCTGAGCTGACAAGTTAGACTTTCTGATACTATGTCCTTTTTATTTTTCTATTCAGTCAAATAAATGCTAGGATGTATCCACATCTATGGAACTAGATTTAAATGTTGAAAGACCCTAGAAAAATAAGAATTGCCTGTTTTTGAGAAAATTCAGTTAAGAAGAGCCAAACCAAAAAGCCCATTTGGATCCTAGAAACTCTTCTTGCCAAACCACAGCAGCAGGAATGTTAGAAGTGGCTGAGGCCTGGGAGCCTCTCTCTGGACCAAGCCCCATGCTTTGCAAATGAGACCCAGAAGCTCCAGCAGAGAGGAGATGGGCCTCGCCCCGGATTTGGCAGGGATGAAGTTGGAACTAAAGCCCAGTATCACCTGGCATTTTCCCAGACTTCTGGGAGGCCTTTTCCTCCTTTAGATACTTTTGTTTGTTTGGGATTCCCTTTTCTCAATCATGGCCCTACGTGCTACTCCTATAGAATGGCCCCTTGCATGAAACCATGTGTTTTCCTTTGAGCCACCACTCTGGGAACTTTACTCTGTTTTCTCTGATTCAGTCCAAGGTGCTTCAAGTCCTTTCTGCCTCCCTCCATCCTTTACATAAATACTCCTGTGTCTTGGGATAGATGGAGTTCATTAAGATTAGATCAGTGCAAACACTTTTACCCCCAAAATCCAACTGTGAGGCTGAAATCTTTCCCTCTACCAGGGTCCCCTCCCCATCTCTGCAACCAGAGATATCTTTATGAGTTCTAATGATTTCTGAGATGATAATAATAATGAGACGATAATCTTATGCTAATTCTGCTACAAAAACAGACCAGATGTCTCTACTGCATTAAATGCCTCTTTAATACTCTGTTTAGCTCTGTGTTCCAATCATTGTCAAAAACATTCATCGCAAAACTGTCCCCATGGACCATCCTGTCACCATCAAGCAGTATTCAAAGAAAATAGATTAATCAGAAACCTGCAGTTATAGGCTTCTCCGGGCAATGTGCATTTGATAGTTCATTAGGAGGGGAGAAAAAAATCAGTCAGAGAAACTGTATGATGTCATATCTCTCTGGAAAAAGAAATTATTTTTTTCAACTCATTAACTTATAATCTAATTTCTTGGAATTGTGTAAGATCAATTCAAGTACTTTAGGGGAAATAGTATCTACTATTAGATATTCAAAGAAGAGATACAAAGAAAGGGAAATGTGATTTTTTGTTCACTTTACTTGCTTTAGTGGAAAGTAACATAGGTTTTGGGCTAAAAATGAACCTGGAGGTAACTTCTGAGTCAAACACTGTATAACCCTACGCAACGCTCAATTTAATTATCCCTAAAAAGTTTATTAACAGCATACACCCTCTGAACCACTAAGGAATGACGTAGCATATACATATGAATCTAGCATGTAAAAAGCCCTGCATGTGGTAGGTCCTGAAATAATTTTAGGTTCTCTTCTCTTTGAAAGGTCCCAACTTAACTGTGGGTTGAAGGTTCTACCGTGCATCTACCATATAAATGTTATCTCCCAGTTATCCTTTAAAAAAAAAAAAAAGAGATCTTACTTATTTATTCATGATAGACATAAAAAGGCAGAGGGAAAAGCAGGATCCATGCTGGGACTCCAGGATCACATCCTGGGCCAAAGGCAGGCGCTAAACCACTGAGCCACCCAGAGATCCCCCCAGTTATCCTTTAAGAAAGCTATGGAGTGCACCTTAGGTATAGGCGAGATTTCCTTTGAAGTCCACATTTCTCATTTCTGCTCTTGATTACTCCTCTTGGGTTTTTAGCTTACTTTGTACCATGTCCCCCCCCCCCCCAGTATCTAAAATATATTAATATGTTTGTTTCCCACACCAGCTTTAGAAAGTAGTACTTTTACTGGGCTCAAAATGAGGAAGCTGAAGTAAAAAAGGAATGTGACCAAAGTCACGAAGTTAGTAAGTGGTATAGTCAGAATTTGAACACAGGAAGGAAACTTTGCTCTTAAGCACTTTGCTACTTTAATTAGAAGTTCACTACAAGAAAAATTAAAGTTAATAGTTTTTTCCACCCATCAATTTTCAGCTACTTCTCTCCTATAATTTAGTTATCTACCATTTGTCCACATATGTGACTAATTTTCCATTTACTTAATTGTCTATAGAAATCATTTCTATTTTTCTTTTTTAATATCTGTTTTTATTTTTGTAACAACCTCTATTCAGGAAACTTTCAGTTAATTCTATGACCAGTGACTGTATTGAGTAAGTGGGATGAAACCTGCAGACTCTGACCTCTGGCCATGCTATCTATGAGCTGTGTGCTCTCTCTTTTTTTTTTTTTTTAAGATTTTATTTATTTATTCATGAGAGATACACACACAGAGAGAGGGAGAGAGAGACAGAGAGAGAGAGAGAGAGAGGCAGAGACATAGGCAGAGGGAGAAGCAGACTCCATGCACGGAGCCCAATGTGGGACTCGGTCCCAGGACCCCAGTATCACACCCTGAGCTGAAGGCAGACCCTTAAGTGCTGAGCCACCTAGGTGTGCCTGAGCTGTGTGGTCTTAGAAAGCTTTTTAAACTTGCTATGCATCAGTTTCCTCATCTTGAAAGTAAGGATAATGCTATCATCTATATCAACAGAAGATTTTAAAGATTAATGGCTTAAAGTATTTATAACTGTGCCAGCCACGGTCATTGTCAGTAAAGAGCGAGCTCTTATTATTAGGTATATCTATGTCATTATCCCTCATTAATTTTACTGCTTTATTTTCATACAGAAATATTCAACTTACTAAGTGGTTTTACATATGTTGACTGATTTTCAACTTTTAAGTAAAAATGTAAGGTAAATATATCTGTTTTTCAGAACAAGTTATCAAAATATATTATGAGTTGAATTCTGTTCCCCCTTAAGTCTTAAGCTCCACTACCTAAAATTGTGACTTTATTTGGATATAGGGTCTTAGTAGAGGTAATCAAGTTAAAATGAGGTCATTAAGGGGAGACTTAATGCATATCTCTGGTGTCCTTATAAAAAGGGGAAATTTGAAAATATATGTACATGGAGAAAAGACAATGAGAGGAACCATATGGGGAAGATGGCCATCTACAAGTCAAGGAGAAAGGCCTGGAACAAGTCCTTCCTGAGCAGCCCACAGAAGGAACTAACCCTGGTAATGTCAGCAAGATGGCAGACTACAAGGTTTCCAGCCCATATTCCCCCACAGAAATAAATACTTGCCAGTATCCATAACAAAACTGCTTTAGTGGGAGCTTTGGGATCCAGGTGGATAACCTAGAAGAAATGGATAAGTTTCTAATAATATACTGCCAAGTATATTATTGCCAAGACTGAATCATGAAGAAATAGAAAATCCTAAAAGACCAATGATGACTAAAGAGAGTGAAGCACTAATTAAAAACTTTTCAATAAAGAAAAGGTCAGGACCAGATATACCAAACATTTAATTTTTTGAAGATTTATTTATTTATTTATTTATTTATTTATTTATTTATTTGTATGTGAAGGCATAGAGGAAGAGCTAGAGAGAGAGGAAGAGAATCCCAAGCAGACTCCTCACTGAGTGTCGAACCCAACATGGAGCCTGATATCATGAGCCTGAGATCATGACCTAAGCCAAAATCAAGAGTTAGATACTCAACCAAGTTACCTAGGTATCCTGAACTATACTAAACATTTATTTTTTTTAAAGATTTTATTTATTTATTCATGAGAGACACAGAGAGAGAGAGAGATAGAGAGAGAGAGAGAGGTAGAGACACAGGCAGAGGGAGAAGCAGGCTCCACGCAGGGAGCCCGACATGGGACTCGATTCCAGGGCTCCAGGATCAGGCCCTGGGCTGAAGGCAGGCACTAAACCACTGAGCTGCCCTATACTAAACATTTAAAGAAGAATTAATGCCAGTCTTTTGCAATTCCTTCTAAAATGTCAAAGAGGAAACATTTCCAAACTCCTTTTATGAGGATAGCCAAATAAGGACACCACAAATAAAGAAAATTATGGGTCAATACCCCTAATGAATATACATGTAAAAATCCTCAGTAAAATACTATCAAGTCAAATTCAGTAACACATTAAATAATATAGATAATACACCATTTCAAGTGGCACTTATCCCTGGGATGCAAGAATGGTTCAACATATGCAAATTAATAAATGTGATATACCACATTAATAGAATGAAAGATAAAAATGATATATAATCATCTCAATATATAGCCAAATAGCATTTGACAAAATTCAATACCTCTTCATGATAAAACTCTCAACAAATTAGGTATAGAAGGAAAAATTTACCTCAATGTAAGGAAGGCCATATATGACAGGCCACAGCTAAAATTAAATTCAATGGTAAAAGGCTGAAAAATTTTCCTTTGTGATTATGAACAAGATAAATATATCTACTCTTGCCACTGTTCAACATAGTACTGGAAGTCACAGCCAGAGAAATTATGCAAGAAAAAAAAAATCAGAGGCATCCAAATTAGAAAGCAAGAAATAAAACCCTTTATTTGCAGATGACAAGATCCTATATGTGGGAAACTCTAAAAATTCTACTAAAAACTGTTAAAATTAATAATTGAGTTCACTAAAGTTATAGAATACAAAATTAACATAAGAAAATCACTTGTGCTTCCATATACTAACAACAAACTATCAGAAAAAGAAATTAAGAAAATCCCATTTACAATGGCATCAAAAAGAATAAAATACTTAGGAATAAATTGGAACAAGGAAGTTAAAGAACTATACATTGAAAACTACAAAACATTGATGAAAAAATTGAAAAAGACACAAATACATTGACGTATATCCCATGTTCATGAACTGAAAATTAACGTTGTTAAAATGCCCCAAATTACCCACAGATTCAATGCAACTCATATCAAAATTCCAATGGTACCCTCACAGAAATATAAAAAAAAAGAAATTATCCTAAAATTTATGAGAACACAAAAGACATTGAATAGAAAAAGTGATCTCTAGCAAGACAAAGCTATAGTTATCACATTATGTGACTTCAAAATACAGTGCAAAGCTACAGTAATCAATACAGTATATTACTGGCACAAAAACAGAATCATAGACAAATAGAAAAGAATAGGGCCCAGAAATAAATCTATGCATCTATAGTCAACTTAGCCCTAATAAGGAATACACAACAGGGAAAGGACAGTCTCTTCAACAAATAGTGTTGAAAAAATTGGATATCTAAATGCAGAAGAATGAAATTGGATCCTTACACCATATACGTAAATAAACTCAAAAGTATTAAAGAATTAAACATAAAAGCTGAAACTATAAAACTTCTAGAAAAGATACTGGGAAAAAAAAATCTTCCTGACATTGGTCTGGGCAAGAAGTTTTTAGGTATGCCTCCAAAAGCAAAAATAGACAAGTGGGATTGCATGAAACTAAAAAGCTTCTACACAGCAAAGGAGACAATTAAAAGACTGAAGACACAACCTAAGAATGAGAGAAAATATTTGAAAACTATACATATCATAAGAGTCAATATCCAGAACATATAAGGAATTTGACCCAGTAATAGGAAAATAAATAAACAGATTTTAAAAATGAACAAAGAACCTAAATCCAGATTTCTCTAAAGAATACATGCAAATAGCTAACAGGTATATGAAAAGGTGCTCAACATCACTCAATCATCAGGGAAATGAAAATCAAAATCACAATGAGATATCGCCTCATACCTGTTAGAGTGGCTGTTATTAAGAAGACAAGAGATCACGAACATCTGTACACCATTGATGAGAATGTAAATTGATATAGTCATTATGAAAAACAACTTGGAGGTTCCACAAAATTTTTAAAAAGGAACTACAGTATGATCCAGCCATCCCATTTCTGGGTATATATTCAAAAGAAATCAAGTCAGTATCTCAAAGAGATATCTGCACTCTATGGTTATTATAGCATTATTCACAACTGCCAAGATTTAGAAACAACCTAAATGTCTATTGACACATAAATGGGTAAAGGAAATGTGGCATATGTATAGAATGGAATATTAGAGTTTTCAAAGCAAGGGAATTCTATCACTTGTGACAACTTGGGTGTACTTGGAGGATATTATGCTCAGTGAAATAACCCAGATACAGATACAGAAAAACAAATGCTGCATGATATGTGAAACTTATATGTGGAATTTAAACAAGTCAAATCCATAAAAGCAGAGAGTAGAATGGTGGTTTCCAGGGGCTGGGGGATGGGGAAATGTAGATTTATTTGTAAAAAAAAAAAAAAAAAAAGACAAAAGAAAGCTGGCTTTGAGGGTGATGCTTAGTTATGTAGCATGAACAAGTTCTAGAGATGTAATTTACAACCTGGTGTCTATAGCTAATTATACTGTATTGTACACTTGAAATTTTCCAAGGGAGTAGATATTAAGGGTTCTCACCATACACATACACAAGTGGTAACTAGGTGAGGTGATGGAAATGTTAATTAATTTGACTGTGGTAATCATTTCACAATGCATACATATATCAACCTTGCATTGTACACCTTAAATACATACAATTGTTTTTTTTTTTTGTCAATCTTGCCTCAATAAAGCTGGAAAAAAATAAAATTACACTTTTGAAAAAAAGAAAAGAAAAAAACCCAACTCTGCTGACACCTTGATTTTTGAACTTCTGGCCTCCAGAATATGAGACAATACATTTCTGTTGTTTAAACCACCCATTTTGTGGTACTTTGCTATGACAACCTTAGTAAACAGAGCATGCTGAATACAATAACTATAAGAACCAGAATAAAACCTACTTTTCTGGTTCCATCCTGTGTACTTTTTCTAACTTGGATGCTCTCTAGCAATTCATTATTCCTCCTCTGCTTCCACCTTCCCATGTAACCATTTTTGAAGTTAGCAGGAGCTTCCTGGTCTGGAATGTTGTGCATAAGGCAAATACTTTAGGGCAAGGTGGGAGTATGCTTTCTACCTCCAGGATGCTTATACCTGTGTTGAGGATACTCTGATGTATTCTAAAGTGAGATGTGACATCATCAGTCACAAGCTGGTTCACAAGGAAGAACAAAATCACGCTACTCCCCAAACATCACCCTCTTTGGTTGCTCAGGTATCACTGGAGCTGAGACCTCTCAGGACACGTCCCTCCACCACAGCTCCAGCTCACCCAAGGAAGTATAGGTAAAGGAGTTACTGCCTTTCATATTCCCCTAACTATCTCATGATTCAGGCCCCAAATGCTTTGTAAACTAAAATGTTATACAAATGTTAACATATTGTTTTCATGTATGCAAATCCAGGCCTTGAAAATTATAGCATATAGACAAACTTAGAAATGATTAATGGCAGACAAATGAGATTGTATAACTATGCAGTCCATGAATAGCATCTTATAAAAAATGAACTGTTAGTCAGAAGATATTGCGTTTTGCCAAAATGCCATTCCTATAAGGGCATTGCGTCCCATTATCAGCTCAGTGGCATCAATCATGTGGACACCATTGTCAAAGGTGTCATTAGAGGGACTCTAAGTTCTGATAAGCTAACCCAGTTCTGTTATGAGGCTTATTTTAGGTTGTCTTGGCTTTTTGTTTCATACTGGATCTTAAGAGCTTTTCTTAGAATAGTTTTTCACACGAATCAGGACCTAAAAATCACTCTGTTGTCCTAGAAAATTCTCCAATATTCAGCATTGGTTCTCTTGTTCTAGTAGGATGTTCACTTTGCTCATGTGGGGCATATCTATGAGTTCTAGAGTTTATTAGCTATACCTCCAAATAAAAGAGGGTTAGTCTAGTTACTAACATGTCATGACACTTGACTAAAGCTCAGAAGCCAAGATTCTTGAGTAGCTTTGAGCCCATGGTCTATGGCTTTAGGGCAACAGACCTAACTTCGGGAAACTTGAAATCTCATCCCAGCATTGTCATGTTTTGACTTTATATACTTAGGAGATTATTTATGTACTCTGAAATTTTTTTTTTGCCCCTAAGAATTTAGTTCAATGAGTTTTGGTAAATATACATGTCCATCTAACCCATACACAGACCAAGGTGTAGAACATTTCCATCACCTCCAATGGTCCTCTCCTGGCTCTTTCCTGTCAATCCCTCTGAATCCACAAAGATATTGTCACTTTTCTTACCTCTTTCACCATAGAACACAGAGTTGGTTCGCTTATTGTGGAACTACATATAACATGCATTCTTTGTGTCTGACTTTGTCCACTCCATGTAATGCCTGTAAGATTGATCCATGTTATTGCATGATCAGCCATTCTCCCCCTAAACTGCTGAGCCAAAGTCCTTGTATAAATGTATGTGTCTGAATCTTTCTTAATTAATAAAAGGAATAATCTGAATTTGAGACCTAGATCCACTGCAACGAGCTCTGTGATATCGGGCAGGTATCTGACTCTACTGACTTGTTTTCCTTATCTGTATAACATGGAGAATAATCTCACTGCACCCTCTCCAACAGTTTACAACCAGGATTAAACACACTAACGGTCTTTCCCTCACCACTAGTACCATTCTAATCCAGCGATCATCCTCTCCTGCCTGAACTATTGGTAAACTTCACATAAATCAATGTGTAGAGTATTGTATATCTACAGAACATGTACGTTTCATGTGTGGCTTTTTTTCCGACATAATGCCTGTGAGATTAATCCACATTAGCCTGTCAACTAATCATCCAACTCCTGTCATTCTCCTATTGTCAGTCAGGATAAACTTTTATATGTGAATCAGAATACATCATTTCCGCAAGCTGGTATAGCCAGTCTGGAAAACAGTGTGGAGTTTCCTCAAGAAGTTAAAAATAGAGCTACCCTGCAACCCAGCAATTGCACTACTGGGTATTTACCCCAAAGATACAGATATAGTGAAAAGCTGGGAGACCTGCACCCCAATGTTCATAGCAGCAATGTCCACAATAACCAAACTATGGAGGTAGCCACAATGTCCTTTGACAGATGAATGAATAAAGAAGATTTGATACACACACACACACACACACACACACACAGAGGAATATTACTCAACCATCAGAAAGGATGAGTACCTATCCTTTATATTGATGTGGATGGAACTAGAGGGCCTTATGCAGAGTGAAATAGGTCAGTCAGAGAAAGACAATTATCATATAGTTTCACTCATATGTGATATATAAGAAATAGTAAAAGGGACCATAAGGGAAGGGGGACACTGAGTGGGGAACAACTAAAGAAGGAGATAAACCACGTGAGACTCCTAACTCTGGGAAACAAACAAAGGGTTGCAGAAGGGGAGGGGGTGGGGGCATGGGGTAACTGGATGATGGGCACTGAAGAGGGTACATGATGAGATGAGCACTGGGTGTTATACTATATGTTGGCAAACTGACCTTGAATAAATTTTTTTTAAAAAAAGAATACATCATTCCCTTAAGATTATTCAAGGGCTCCTCTCTTCCCTTAGAACAAAATAGAGAATTTTACCAGACCCTACCTGAACCTACCTCTCCTTCCCCCATCCATCCTCACTGCTCATTCCTCTCCTGTCACTCAATATACCTTGTTTCTGTCTCCAACATGCTCCATTCATTCCCACTATGGAACCTGAAGAATGCTTTTCCTTACATTTAGACCTCAGCTTAAATATTCCCATTTTAGAGAGGCTTTTTTGACCTCTCTAACTCAGTGAAGAAAAATCACTCACTTGGTATTTGTTAGATGAATGAATAAGGGGATTGGAAACATTTTGCATACTATAAAGCATAAAATGCCTGTAGACATTTGTTAGTTTTTTTTATAACAAGCTTACATAATAAAATATATATTCATAAGTTAGACCGTGTCTTTGTGATCACTATGAAAAAAGATTGGTATAGATCTCCCATTCTAGAAGCTTCCACCTAAAGTATACAATAAGAGATAGGGAGACTGGAAACTAATGATCTGGAGATGATAACTGAAAAGCACATTACCCAAAGTTCCTGAGGGCCTATGTCTGGCATGTGAGAGGCTTCCTATGGAAAGTGTTGGGATCTGTAAAAAGACTGGATTTAAGTTTCATGAGATAATGAGAGGCAATGATGATAAAATTGTTGCTGATTTTTCCTTCTTACTAAGTCAGAATGCCAGTGCATAAATTATAAGTGAATACAATTTAAGGTATCTTCTAAATAAATCCATTTTCCTTCTCCTGAAATTAACAATGTGCTGCTCTCCACTTATCCAACATGCTGGCCGTTATCCAAGATATACTCAACACTCCTGTTGCAAACTAGCTAGTCTCCAGTTCTTCTTTACCCCTTCTAGTCTCTTCAAGACAGAATTTCATTTGTTCCCAAATCTGTATATTCATGTTGTATTTATTGTTTTATAAATTGATAAAGTATGAGTAGAAAAAAATAATTGTTTTGATGAAAATTAACTGGAGCCTTTTGGAATGACTGGACAAGGATGATTTGCCTTTTTTTTTCTCCTGATGAAATAAGTGTGGGAAATAAAATCATAGGAGATTTGGATGTGGTTGTAGAGATCCAGACACATTCTACACTCAGATTGCTTTAGGTGTCTTCAAGTTCTCCCATAATTTAAGGAAACAGAAACTCAAATATTTGCTTTTAGGCAAGTTATTTCTATACAAAGAAAATGCTGGATCTACATCAAAAGATTAGCATACAACAACTCTTCTGATTAATGAACTAAAGGCTCTGACTCACGTGAGAAAAAAAAAATGCTTTCATGGAGCTGAACTTTTTTCTGCTATTTTGGAAGTATAATCAGTCATCAGAATAGAGCAACAGAGACTGTCCTTCAACTTTGTAATTGGCCACTGCTTATTTCTGTTGATTTCTTAGTCCTCTTCATATTTGAATTTAGCTTTTTGAAACAGTCAGTTTCTTCATCCTCCTTAAACTATTTTCTTCACTTTGTTCCCAGGAACCACTTCTTTTGTTTTCTTCCTACCTGGATGCTTCCTCCCATTCAATCTGTTTTTTTTTTTTTTTTTCCCCTGGTTCCTCATCTTTTCAAATCTATGGCTTAATTTTTAGACATCACCTCTTCTCTGTCTAAGGCTGTGTCCCTTGGTGGTCTTGTCTGATCTCATGACTGTCAATATTATCTATACACTGATGACTCACACATTTATATCTCCAGCCTAGACTACTCACTGGAACTCTGGATTTGTATATCCAGCTGCTTACTCACTGTCTCCATTTGGATGTTTCTAGGCATTTCAAACTCAGCATATTAAAAACCTCACTTCTCTTCCTCCTGGAGTTGTCTCTTATTTCTCTCCTTTACAGCCCAGTTTGATCTATTAATGATCTGATTGGCTCTACTTCAAAAGTAATGTCAAATTCAATCTTTTCTCACCACTTGCCCCTCATTCAATGCATCATCTTGAACCTGTACTTATGCAAAGCCCTCTGAGTCTCTATCTCCTTCTTCTTCTTTTTTAAAGATTTTATTTATTCATGAGAGAGAGAGACAGACAGACAGACAGAAAGAGGCAGAGACACAGGCAGAGGGAGAAGCAGGATCCATGCAGGGACCCCGATGTGGAACTTGATCCCGGAACTCCAGGATCACACCCTGGGCTAAAGGCAGGTGCTAAACTGCTGAGCCACCCAGGGATCCCCATAAGTCTCTCTCTTCTAATCTGGATCCCTTACCATCTATTCTTAACAAAGCAGCTTGAATATTAATTTAAAAAGAGAAATAATAAAATATCTTTTTTAAGTTGGTGTGGAGACTAAATATAAAGAAATTAGGAGAGTGTCTGTGGAGAGCAAGCCATAAATCTTCTCTAATGTTGTTGTTGTTATAGGACATAGTTACACCAAGTTTTCCATTTCTCTCATGAATCTTAAATTGCAAATTTCTCCCCTGCATCCATAAATACGTTATGTCTCCAAAAACATTTCCTTGAGTGTGCATCCCTCCTCAGCCTACTGGTCCAACTCTGGTCCCTTTTAACAAGCTTATTTCAGCACCAATGTACTCTTCTGGTAATGTTTCCTCATCTTGCATTCTTTGTCTTTCTTTTCATCTCTTGGATGCGCTGTCTTTCAATATGTCACTGATGCTATAATAAAAAAATCCACCCCAATTTTCTCTGCTTTTGTGAGTACTGATCTTACTTTCCCACAGTATCTCCTCCAGTGATTTCCCTGATATGACTCCTGATTCTTCTCTTACTTTTAGACAACTAATTTAATGTACATACCTTCAGATCTTAGTTGTTAGTGTCTGTGGAGGATTTTGATTCCCAAGTATGGCCCTCTTCTCTACACTGAATCGTAGTGATCAAGCCAGTGTCTTTTAATACTACCTATTCCTGGGACACCTGGGTGGCTCACTGGTTGAGCATTTGCCTTTGGCTCAGGTCATAATCCTGGGGTCCTGGGATTGAGTTCTGCATCGGGCTCCCCGCAGGGTGCTTTCTTCTCCCTCTGCCTATATCTCTGCCTCTCCCTCTCTGTCTCTCATGAATAAATAAATAAAAACTTTTTAAAAAATACCACCTATTCCTTAAAGATTTCCAGTTCATATATCTACCTCAAATGTTTCACTTAGCTTTAGAATGCCTGAATGTGGGTCTCAAATCAAAATGATCAAAATGAGGACATATAACAACAGCATTGTTTGTGATAAAAAAAAATTGTAACTAATCTAAGGTCATGAATGGAAGTGGGGATAAATCATAGTATAGTCAATCAATATACTGTTATACATCAAGGAAGAGGAATAAACAATAGCTACACAAATAATTTTGGATGAATCTCAAATAATAAAAATAAGAATGAAAGAATTATTACAGAATGTTATGTGCTATATAAAATTTAATCATTTTATTATATGAGAATATATCCACAAGCAGTAGAACTGTGAAGGGAAGGGAAGAGAATGATTCTGGATAGTGGAATGGGGCTGGAAAGAAGCATGCAGGTGGCATCAATATTAGAAGTAACAGTCTGTGTATAGTGAGCTCAAATTCATTTTCTTTCTTTCTTCTTTCTTTCTTTCTTTCTTTCTTTCTTTCTTTCTTTCTTTCTTTCTTCTTTCTTTCTTCTTTCTTTCTTCCTTCTTTCCCTGTATTCTTGTCTTGATTTATGCCAATATCATTCATCTATTTGCTCTAGTTAGAAAATTTAATCACATCTTAAAATTTCTTTTTATTTACCACACTCAGTTATAAATTCAGTTATAATGTTCCATCATCAGTTTGGTTTTACATAGACTTAGCTCTCAAGTCTAACTCCTTGTCTTTACTCCCAGGGTAACTGCCATATTCAAGTTTAGGAACCCATCAAATGTGCTCCCTGTCTCCTGTAATTTAGCTGAGGTCTTGACAGATTTGATTATCATCTTTCTAGTCAAAATCTTAGCCAGCTTTCAAAACCTCACAGTCTGACCTGAGTTACCTGCACACCCCATCTCCAATGATTTGATAGCTATTTCTTTTTTTAACTTCTAGACTCCATGATCTGCCATTCTTTAAAGCACAGGCTTTCATATCTTTATTCCTGTCTTTGCATCTTCTAGGAGTGCCTTTTCCTTCCTCTTGCATCTGCATAACATCTTCTTGTCATTTAAGGCTCAGAATAAATATAATCTCCCTGAACTCAACACTGGCTACCTACATGCATTCATCATTCACCCTCTCAGTTCCCATTGATCTCTGTGAATATTTGTATTATAGCACTTGCATCATTGTATAGACTTACTCAATTCTGATGGTTTTCTGTCTTCCTAACTAGACCATTAGCTCCTTGAAGACAGAGAGATTGTCTTATTTGTCTTATTCATTGTTATTTGTGCCAGTCTAGATGTATGGCATGATTATCTTCCATCTGCAATGTATATATGTCCCAAGTTCAAGATTCTGTACTCTGGTTCACACAGTTGCCTGAGGACACAGAATAAATGTTTACATGTTCTTTTTTTTAAGATTTTATTTATTTATTTATTTACTGATTCATTCATTCATTCATTCATTCATGAGAGACACAGAGAGAGAGGCAGAGACAGAGGTAGAGGGAGAAGAAAGCACCCTGCGAAGAGCCCAATGAGGGACTCAGTCCCAGGACTTCAGGATCACAACCTGAACCAAAGGCAGATGCTCAACCAATGAGCCACCCAGATGCTCCCAAAGGTTTATTCTTTATAAAAAAGAGTATGCATGCATTGGTGGAAAGGACTGTGGGGACAAGGACATAAACCAACACATATTGAGTGCCTATGGTGTAGGAACTAGGCAAGGATCTTCTACACAATTTGGTTTAATCTCTTGATTGTGGATATTACATTTTTTTGTTGTTGTTGTTGTTGAATGGTGGCAATAATGAGGCTCAGGGCTCTTAACTATTGTGGCTCAGGTCACAGACTGAGTTAGTGTGTATAAGTCAGGTTAGTCTAGGTTCTGCTGCAGTAAAAAACATACCTCATATATTGATGTCTTAAAAAATGAACACTTTTTCTTGACTCATTCTTTACAACTCAAGGTAATTTATCAGGAGTTCTCTGCTTGTCACCATCATCCTGGGATCTAGTCTGACAGACCAGACCCATCTCAAATGTTGTCAGATACCACTGTTGACATTTCATTGGCCAAAACCCCACCTGACCACACCTAGCTCCAAGAACCCAAAGAAGTATGATACTAACATTTTTCCCAGAAAAAAAGAAAGCAAGAATAATTGGGAAACAATACTAATGACCATTCATTCCAGGTATGAATATAAAAATTAAAACCACATATGTGTAACTTCTAAGTTTATTCTCCTTTCTAGTCCAGCGACCATTCAATTTTTTTTTCTTTATTTGGAATTAAATTACATTTTAAAAGAAACTCAATATATGTTCCTTGAGGAACAAATATAGAATCTCTGCTCCAGTGATTCTCAAGTGTCAGTGTCCATTAGGATCACTTGCAAATTCTAGAACTCCACATCCAAAATTAGAATCCTCTAGGGGGGAGGGGAAGGAGCCTATATTTGGAACAAGCTCCCAGGTGTATGGGTTGTTAGTAGGCAACCATATGTTGAAAGAACAGTGCTCTAGGTCTAAGGTTTCAACCCCCCACCAACTTATTCTAAGTTGTCTTGCTGCTTATTACTTGTGTTTCTTTCCTGAAGATTCTTCAGTGCAAGGTATATTTTTTTTTAATTTTTATTTATTTATTTATGATAGTCACAGAGAGAGAGAGAGAGAGAGAGAGGCAGAGACACAGTCAGAGGGAGAAGCAGGCTCCATGCACCGGCAGCCCGATGTGGGATTCGATCCCGGGTCTCCAGGATCGCGTCCTGGGCCAAAGGCAGGCGCCAAACCGCTGCACCACCCAGGGATCCCTAACACATGCTTCTTATAACACATGATGCTCTCAGATTCTCTTCCAAAGCAGAGTAACTGCCTCTCCTGAATTTCTTTGGGTGCAGGAGAGAACAGAGCTTACTGAATAATGCATTTCATCCTAGACTACCTGGAAGAGTCTCTGCTTAAAGCAGTAGAAACTTTTAGATGATTCATTTTGGAGACACTGATCAAAAAGTACAGCTCATGGGAACAGGTGAGCTCAGATGATTGATATCTTTCAAGGGACAGTGAACAAAATCCCTATCACTAGGAAAGAGGCTGAGTAATGAAACCAAGTACCAGACAGGAAGAGAAACCTTTCTCTCCCTTTAGGCTTTAAAATAAATTCAGTCGTAGTCTCCTGCAAGCCTCAGACTAGACGTTACCATGTCTAAATGGATTCTACAACGTTGGCATCATGTTTCTGGGTCTGAGCTGATAGTGCCTTGTGGTGTTGGTGAATGAGGCAGGCAAGGAATGAAACTGACAGGGCCAGAAAAACATCAAAAATCTCTCAGAAACACAGTGAAGGGAAAGAAAGTCAGCCCTCATCAGACAGAAAGGAGGCGATTCTCACAGAGATCCTGCATGTATGTCCCTCGAAGGGAGTGTTTTGTTTCACTTGGCTCCCCGTGCCAATCAAAATGCCCCCTTGGCAGTGGATAAAATAAAATAAAGAAGGCAGAAATAAATGCCAAAACAAATTCATGCACAGAATGACCTTCCAAATGCTGCAAGGCCCAGCTAAGCTGTCCTCTACCAAAATGAACTGAAAGGGCAAAGGAAAAAAAAAATCTATAATTTAACTTCAGCTAGAAAAATCTTTAAAATGAGCTGAGGTACTAAAATATTTGCAATATATTCTTTTTGATGGTGACCTAACATTCAATGAATGCCTGATAATGTGCCAGGTATTTTATATATATTTTCTCCTATTATTTCATAATAGCATTGTGAGACGGATGTCATTGTCTCCAGTTTATGTTTGAGGAAATAAGCCAGAGGTTAAGTAAATTGCCCAAGGTTGCACTGGAAAGAAGAAGTGAGTCTGAGATATTTGTTTTGTTTTACTATAAAATTCATCACATTTTTTCCCACACAGACAACCCCTCAGATTTGTATCAGAATAAGAAAACTCTACTCAATACTTCGAAAACCTCAATGTTCTTCTCTCTCCTTTGTTTGATGACAAGAAAAGTACTCTATGCAAATGGTTGGCTGGCTATGAAATGACTGAAGACAAATGTAAAAGTGTACAGAAACATACTTTATACCTGTTGTTTAATTCAGGTATAAGAATCTTGGTCCACAAGGCCAAACTCCAGGACTAGTGATCTAGACCTGTGATCTTCAGGAATATTCAGGAGAAGCGACACTTCCTTTCATGCTACTTGAGTGCTTACCAGCAAGGACAATGCAGCTGAGGGCCACTGGCCAACTCATACAAGGAGCTTTACATAATCCCAGTAGACAAACCTATAAAGAATCCAAGGGCAACTAGAAAAAGGAAAACCTCCGGTCACCAAACTTATTGCATCATGTCAGCCTTGGAGAAAGAACTCAATAGTTCTCTCATCATTCCAGCATGAGACCTTGGCAGAAATCCACTCAGAGAGGAGAAATTGCCCAGACAGCCTTCCTTGGCCCCATAGGTTCAGATGGTACTACTCACTGTAGTACAAGCCATAGTAAGATTGTAACCGACAATCCAAGAGGCCTCTCTCCACAAGATGCCCCATCTCTTCCATTGTTCTGTTTGGTAAGGAACGAAATATCCCTCCTCCAGCCCAGTAAACACGGATCAAACACAGAGCAAGGAGTTTGAAGAGTGAGCAAACTCAGAAGGCTCTAGCACTAACAGATCATTAGATAAAAAAATGAAAACTACACAGATTCAGGAGTCAGACACACCTGAATTGTCATCTAAACTCTGCTACTAACTAGCTGAGTGACCTTGGACAAACTATTTAACCTCTCTGAACTTCACAGGATCACTGTGAAAAACAAACAGAAGTTTTTAAAGGGAAGCAAAGGGAAGTAGAGTGGTCAAGAATACAATCTTTGGAGCAAAAACGACTGGAGACCAGCTCCACAATTGAATATCCATGTGATGCTGTGCCAGATAATGTACTTTACTTCCTAAGCCTCAGTTCCTTCATCTTGGAAAATCAGGTGGATATATAACCTGTGTTAGAGGTACACAGAACAACATCAAAGGGGCTTAAAAACAACTCTAGTTGAGTGAAGTAAGTCAATCGGAGAAGGACAAACATTATATGTTCTCATTCATTTGGGGAATATAAATAATAGTGAAAGGGAATATAAGGGAAGGGAGAAGAAATGTGTGGGAAATATCAGAAAGGGAGACAGAACATAAAGACCCCGAACTCTGGGAAACGAACTAGGGGTGGAAGGGGAGGAGGGCGGGGGGTGGGGGTGAATGGGTGACAGGCACTGAGGGGGGCACTTGACGGGATGAGCACTGGGTGTTATTCTGTATGTTGGTAAATTGAACACCAATAAAAAATAAATTTATTAAAAAAAAACGAAAAAGTAAGAAACAGCTGTAACATTACCATTCATGTATTGCGCATTGTATCAGAATACATTCACACAAAACACACATATAAATACAATAGCACGGTTACCTGTGGGATGAGGAGGAATGGACATGGGATTTGGGAATAAAATGGATAAATTACTAATTTAATGAAAGGGGTCTCTGTATAGATAAATAATAAAAACAATGCCATAATAGTGCAATCAACTCAGTGTTCTAGAACAGAGGTCTTCACAAACCAACAATAAAATCAGGGGTGATAATTGGGGGTATCTCCTGGTGTTGGTGGGGGATTAAGTGTGGAAAAACTTGGGAAAAGTTTAGCAGATTATCGGCCACTTGCCCCATGATGGTAATGATTTTTTCTAAGGCCCTTAAATGTGTAGCAATACTCTCTCCTGTTTTCCGACTACGAAGCTTGGACAGTTTTCTGAGAGTCATCCCCAGGTACTTTTTTTTTTTTTTCAGAAGCAGGTTATTGCCAAGAATCTCTGCAAAATCCATTTTTCTACCTTTTCTATTATTCAGATTTACAAAAGTGAGAGTCTACCTTCCCAAATTCACTCTCCCTTTTGCCAAGGACACAAGCAAAAAATCTCTGATATAACATAGAAAACTAGACTTTGGCCTGTAAAAATGTGAAGCTGCTAAAAACGAATTAGGCTAAGTTGATCATTTCTCATCTTTGATATTCAAAATGACTTGGCCAGGTTACATTTATTTATGCATCAGACTATTAAGGGGGCACAGTGGTCTTGTACCATCTAATCCTTTATTAAACCAAAATTAAAAATAATTTCTGAATTCCATTATTAATATCCTCCCTCTGTGGAAAGTATCTCCCTCACCAGACCCTATTGACATTCAGTCTAGACACTGCTGGAGAAACTCACTTCATGAATATCAATAAATGTGTTGCATAGAAATGGGAGGATATAAAATTATTTCTGAGCATTTGACAGTTGACAAAATGTTAGTATAATAATTAAAAGTGCAGACTGTTTAAATGCCAGGTAGGTGTTCCTCATGCAGCAGTGCACATTGGTCATATGAGGACAGCTTCTTTGTTAGAAGGCAGTTTAGGGAATAAACTTAACCTTACCTTCCTCTCATTTTGGTCTATGAATTCAGTGAATCCTACATAGAAAGAAGAAAGGGCTTCTTTTCAAAATGCCTTCAACAGCTCAGGTTATGCTTTTGATTTAGGAAAATAAAATCTAAAAATATGTTTATATAATTTCTTGCCTTCGTCTTCTTTCTCCCCCAATAGCAGACACATTTAAATGCTAATGAATTAGTTACAGGGCATAAAAGGTCTGGTTGGCTCCTGCTCTCTCCTTCACTTCCAATATCCATCCTACCTCTCACCCAATGCTCCCTCCCACCCTGATACTCTTATTTAATTGTTCTAGGTAGGAATCCGGGCTTTAAAAGTTCACCAATTCTTCCTAATATACAGTCAAGGCTGATACTTGATTAACTAAAGTATCTAGATTAACTAAAGCAATGGTTTTCAAACTTGAGTGGTTATAAGGTTTGCTTGGCATGCTTGTAAAAAATACAGATTTCTAGGACCCACCCCCTGGGGATTTGGGTAGTTCTTAGGTAGGACATAGGAATCTGTGTTTTCAACAAACACCCAGGGATTTCTGATTCAGGTAGTCCAAGGAATGCATATTGAGAAACCTGCACTAGTTTTATTCTTTTCAGCTTACACAAGTTCTTCACTCCAGCTATTGAAGAAATGCAGATCAAAGGGCAGGACTATACTCTGTTGCCCTCAATCAAGATACTTTAAATGAAGCCAAGTACATTTTGCTGATAACATTTGCAGGAGCCAGCCCAAAAGAACATGGGAAAGAGATGTAATATTTACCAAGCACTTACTATGCTCCAGGCATTTTACAAATGCTCTCTAATTTAAGCTTCCAAACATATAGGTAGAAAGAGGTTGTATATCTTTTCCTGGACTCTACCACTGAAGAGAGCAGAGCTGGAGTTCATCTTATGCTCTCTCTAAATCCAGGGACCTTGGGAATGGAAGGAAATGGGTCAGAGGTTAGGACATATAACCAGTCTCTAATTCTGATACTTCCTCTTTCCTGTATGTTATGAGGCAAGTACCCAAACACTCTCAGTTTCTGTATCAGCATCTGGCCAGGTTGGGTTGGAGCAGGGTGGGGTAGGGTGGGGTCCGGTGGGGAGGTGGTATCTGCCTCTGCTTGCTTCAGTAAGATGGTGTGCAGGTGAAGATGCATGAGGTTGTGCATGTGAAAGCACTTGAGATTTGTTGGAGGAAAACCATTATGTAGATTAATATGATTTAGTCTGTAAAAAGAAAAAAAACTAACATTGTTGGATACGCTATGCAATTTGTTCATTTGTCCATGCATCCATTCATCAAACATGATTTCAAAACCTAGTGTTTACAGAACCCAGAAGATTGGAAGAGTACAGGCTCTCTACAGACAAAATATTTTCAGTTTGGTGGGAAGATGAGGGAGTGAAGTAAATGGAAGACAATGAAAAATAGAAAAGAGGGTTTGAGGAAAGAAGAGGAGATGGAATGTGGATCAGGGAGAATTGGACAGGAATAGAACACATTACAAAATGCTTTAACAAGTAGAGGAATCACCCTGAAGAATATTATTAAAAGAGATTTCTGGAGGCCATCCCCTAGAAAATCTGATTCAGTGGGTCTAGGCTGAAATTGCTGGTTGAAGGGTAGACAGTAGTTCATGGACAGACCATGCTTTGAGTGGTACTGATTTAATTCTCAATACAACCTTAGGAGGCAAGTAAGGCTGGTGTTATAACTCCCATATACCATTCCTATTATTAAAGAGGAGAAAGAGAAGAAGAAGAAGAAGAAGAAGAAGAAGAAGAAGAAGAAGAAGAAGAAGAAGAAGAAGAAGGGGGAGGAGGAGGAGGAGGACGGGAGGAGGAAGAGGAGGAGGAGGGGAAGGAGGAGGAGGAGGAGGGAGGAGAAAGGAGGAGGAGGAGAAGCAGAGGAGGTGAAGGATGAGGAAAAGAAGAATAGGAGGAGGGAGATGAAAAAGGAGAAGAAGAAATTGAAATTGAAGTTCAAAAAAGTTAGGGAACTGGTTTAAGTTCCCCAAACCACCAGTATTGTGATGCCAAGTCTTAGGCTCTTGTCTATGTGAATGATTTAAGTTCAATATTCTTTGAGGTTGTGCATGGAGAACTCTGAATGACTATTGCCTTCAAAGTGGAGAGAATTGTCATGGGTACAAATATTGTCTTAATGGATTGTAAGGAATTTCCTTTAACCATAAATTCTCTGAGAAATAGTCCCAGTAAGATATAATCTATTTCTGTTCCTCAAAGAGTCAACATTCCCACAGCAGGGGAACTAGATACCAGAAGGCCTCTTTGTAGAGATTGGCAAGGTCTATAACTTCCTTCCAGTTCAGTTTTAACCACCTCTTGGGACTGTAGTGAGGATTAGCCTGAGTCAAAGTACTTTTGGCATTACCCGACACACAGTAGGTTTTCTACAAAGGTTAATTCCCATGGTTCCCTTTTCATTCCCAACCCAGCTAAGAATAACTGAGCACTAATAAAATAGTGAGAATTTAAGGTGTGCTGAGATATGAGTGAGGACCCTAATTTACTTTAGAGTATTTAATTCTCTGCACAATCCCAGGATGCTGGTTCTCTCGGTTTCCCCATTTCATAAATGAGGAAACAAAGGCACAAACTAGTGAAGATCTTTGCCTATTTTCAACCACTAATTCAAGGTAGAGCTAGGAGTTCAACCGAGGCAGTTTCCTGAACCTGCTCTCCTAAAGCATGTTTAAGGTTGCTTTCCCAGCTTTTCAGTCAAGAGGTTTCCATTTGTCAAATAGTGAAAGCAAAGGGATAAGATGAAAAGAGTCATCCCAGAGCTTGACTGCCATGCCTGACCTTCTCACCAGCATCAGAGCATGGTTGGTAAAACAGTGCTCAGTGAATACCATTTATACTACACAAATGGTACTCTGTTTATTTTTCTGGGACAAGAACCAAGGAGAATGGCTGTTCCCTTACTACTATTCTCACTTCTTTAGTCCTGGGGTTTTATTTGGCAAGAAGTACACACTTTTGCTATTAAATCCCTGTAACTACTTGTTACCATATCTGTCAGCTCTTATATTGATAAGAGGACCTCTCTCTACCATTTGCTCATTCACTCCAATAGTTCTTGGATGCAAATAGTTCTTGTGAACTTTCTGTGTGCAGGCAGCATGGATTTCGGGTGGCACACTGGAGGGACGTTCTGTGCCTGTCCTTATTGTGCTTTCTATCTGGTGAAGTATTAAAGAGACACAGAAAAGAAACAATTGTACTTCTGACTATAAGATTTCAAACTTATATAAGAATCTGAGTGAAAGAAACATGAGGGAGTACGAGCAAAGAGGCAGACTTAGGTTGTTCATATAGAAGACAGGGCTGGCAACGGATGTTAAGGAAGGCTTCCATGGATAAGTGGCCTTTGAGCTGAGATTTGGAGGATGAATAGAAATCAATCAGCTATGGAGGATGGGAGGAGGGAGACAGAAAGGGTCACATCCCTGTGGAGAGAGGGAGCAGGGCAAGTTCAGTAACTGAAAGAACATCTAGTTACATAAAAGAATATTCAACCTAAAGAAAGTGGTCTCAAGAGAAACCAGCAACCTCAATATGTAGATGCTACAGGAAGGATATAAGATCACTCATTGATGTAAAAACGTGTATTGCAATTCTCCCATGAGCCATTGTCAGTACCGGATGTAGGGAATGCTGCAGATGAATAGGATGTTTCTTGTCCAGTGGTTGAAAGTTATCATAGATTCTTCTAGGGCAGGGCTTGGTTTTAGTCATCACTGCACCTTGTATTGAGTGGGCACTCAGTGAAGATCTGTTTAATGAAAAAAGCAATTTCAGCTCACTAATTTTATTTTGATCATTGATCAAGTAATTGATGCATCATTTAATCCATATTAACTTTATTTTTTTAAGACTTCATTTATTTATTCATGAGAGACAGAGAGAGAGGCAGAGACACAGGCAGAGGGAGAAGCAGGCTCCATGCAAGGATCCCAACATGGGACTCGATCCCGGGACCCCAGGATCACACCCTGGGCCAAAGGCAGGTACTAAACCACTGGGCCACCCAGGGATCCCAATCCATACTAACTTTAAACATACATATACATAGCTAGGCATATAGGTTTGTGTATATATGTATATGTGTACACAACATACGCATAGATGCACTCTCTCTCTCTCTCTCTCTCTTTCTCTCTCACACATAAGCATCTCGGAGCTTAATGACATATAATACTCAGGGAAGACACTTTGGCTCCAGAACTTTTAAGTAACCAGCAGAGATTCACATGTGCAACTATGGTTGAGAACCTGGTTGACATCAAGCTTAAATAAATAGGTCTAGGTTCCCACAGTAATGTGCAAAAATTAAAATTCAAGCATTTCATCATCAGAGGTTACCCCTAATTCCCCTCTCCCCCCAGAATTTGACAATACCACTATGGAAGCCCAATAGTGACAGTGAGCTCACTATTTCAAATAGAGATTGGGAAGCAAGCCCTATTAGGAGGGCTTATGAGACTAGTTTGAACCCTGTGCCTCTGACCCCAAACAGATCTATAAATGTGTCTCAAAGGGGTATATAACCTGGTTGGGAATTGTTCTTAGAGGGAAATTTACTTAATTTCTCATTTGTTCTTGGTGACATGAGTGAAATAAAAACTTCTTAAAGCCTCCTCCCCCCAAAAAGCCCAGTGAACTTTGATAATAAATATAGAAACTGAATCTTAGCAAATAATTCTGCCTCTCTGCCAATGACCTTAGCCTCCACTTGGTCTTTAGCCAGGGAAGGTGAATGTTTATATGTAGCTTAATTAGTTAACCATAGTTAAGTGCTTCAAGAGCTCATCAGTTTGGCATTAAAGGACAATTACCCATCATCACTGGATTCCCAGGGGATTTGATGCAGCTGAGTCATATACCTGACCCTGAGTGGGGGAAATTAGGCAAGGGCAGAGTGTTTTGCTAAAGCCTCACAAAAACAAAGCATGGTCTGCCCAGCTATTGAAGCTCACAAAGCCCATGGTGAGTTCAATGGAAAAGAGGAGTGAGGTGAAGCACAGGCATAAACCTTTTTTAGCCCAATCTCACCTGAGCCACGTGAGCTCCTGTAATAGCCTGGATCTGCTCCACCTGTGATTGGCTCCATTTGTTTTACAGGAAACCTTCCTTTTTGAAAGGGAGCTGCTAAGCTTTTCAGTGCCTGGAGCAGAACATGTTAGTGCCTTGATTCCAAGGGTGTGGATCACATAAATCTGAAGTAGTTCTGGTTTCGGTGGGAATACTGAAACCTTTCTCAGCTGACGCATCTACGAATTAAAGAAGCGTGACAGCTTTGAACCGTTGTCAAAAGCTGCATGGAGCCTCATTTCTGGAAGGGGTGTTCCATTTTCTGTGATTTATCTTGGAAGCATCTCCTTAAATCTTTCCCCTGCTCCCTCCACCTACTTTATTTCCACTCCTCTTTTGGCTCTGCCAGGGTAGGTTAAAATACCAGGAATGTGGAGATTGAAAATAATTTAGGGACTCTATCATTACACTGTGTTAGCAAAAACATGAAATTTCAATATTTTGTCAAGAGATTGTTTTTGAAAGATTTCTATGTCTACCAACATATACACACATCTCATGTACACCTCATCATCATTATTATGACTTTAGTTGTTGTTTATGTTTGCTTGTTTTTAGAACAGAAATGTGCAAGCTTGAGAAACAAATCTTGTCACTGTAAGTGACTGGAGATTTTTTCTGAGTCTGCTGTTGGCAAGAAGTATATCGCTGAAGGGCAGTACTAGCTTTCATAGGCCCAGATGAGTGAATTTCCAACTTATCATGGCAGCGTTACTGAAGAAAGCATCAATGTTTTATGTCCATACGTTCATTTATGCATTTAGCAATTTTGCATTTGGAGCCTTCTGTGTAGCAAGACCAGTGTTAGGCGATAAGGAGAATAAAGACCAAAAAGAGTGAAACTTACTTTTAAGACTCACAAAGTTGTGAAGAAGGTAAGAACTCTGTATAATATGTTCCCAGGGTGAATATTCACATTCCCCAAGAAAAGCACAGATAAATGCTCTGAGAACTGGCAGGAGGGAAGCATTGGTTATGGCTGGGTTGGATAGGTTCAGGCACTGCTTTGCTGAGGAGGAGGCAACTGGCAGGGCCTTGAAGTATGGTGCAAAGAGAAGGATGCTTAAATTGAAAAGGAGAGGAGGTGATGGGTGAAAAATTGTTATTTCAGGGAGCAGAGCTGAGGTACCAATTGCTGTTAGTGAACTTAAGTTTATAATAATGCCCATCTGCTCAGTTATGTTGTTCTCATTGCTTTTAGAATGTAGGAGTCAAACCTGGAAAAGGCAGTAGGGATTCACCCATGGGTAGGGGGAATGATTCTGAAATTCAAAGGAAAGGATAGGCAGAAGTGTTGTTGAAAAGATGAAGTATAGAATCTAAGATGGACAAAATATAAAGGAGGTAGGATATCAGTCAATAAACACCATCCAGCTAGAGGATCATAGTGAATATGGTATGGTTAAAGATGAACTGAAGAGATGAAAGTCTGAGAATATAAATGGTCCATATGGTCTAAAAAGGTACATTCCACAAGATGCGGTAGGAATAGGGATGGATGACAGGAGGGGAAGCGCACAAAGTTACAGTGAAGAGGAAGTATTATGTGAGGGAGGACCTTCCCTTTGGCAGTGACCAAGGAAAACTCCAATTTAGGGCAGAGTAGACTTTGTGGGATCAGATGATTGATAAAGATAATGAGACTCAATCATAGATGGATGGATAGTCTACACCCTAGATTCAGTTCAACTCTGGGAAGGAGACCTAGCAATTCTAACATTGACTTCAGCTTCCTTTCCTCCAATCCTTGGATGAGATGTGTCCAGTGGAAGGTAGACAGGAAGATAACTTAGAAACAGTGGTGTAGCCCACTGCCCACCTTCCTTCACATCCCAGCTCCCATCAAATCTATAAATAGCTCCCCTTACATGGAACAAGGAACTTCACACAGTAGATTAAATTAAGGATTTTGAGATGGAGAGATTATTCAGGATTGTCCATGTGGGCTCAGTGAAATCATCAATAATCCTTAAAAGAAGGTAGCAGGATGTCAGGGTGGAGAAGTGATGTGACACTGCTGGCTTTGAAGATGGAAGAAGAGCCTGAGAGCTAACGAATGCAGACAGCTTCTGGGAGCTCTGAGAGGCAAGGGAATGGATTCTTCCTGTGAGCCTCCAGAGGAAATGTCATTTTCTTTAGCCCAGAAAGATTCATTTTTGACTTCTGACTTCCAGAACCATAAGATACTAATTTATGCCCATTTAAGCCACTACACTGTGGTAATATTTTTATAGCAACAGGAGGAAAAAAAATGCATTGGGTTTAAATGAAATGTTGGAAACATATTCTGAGGTAACAGATGTCTCTATTAGCTGGAGCCAGACTAGACAGAGATGACAGTGAGCCTATCGCTGGAAGGACTAAGTAAGTAAGAAGCAGAGGCAGGTGCAACAGTAAGAGAAATGAGGGGGTAGACAAGGGGTAAAATATAAATAATTACCTCAAAGAGATGCCTGGGCAGAGAATGGAAGAAATGCTTAACATAGTAACCTGGAATATAAGAAGTGTTTAATATATGGTTCAAAAATGGTTTGCTACAGTATTGACTTTTCTGTGGGCAAAGTGATCCCTCGTTGGGTACTGATCTCAGAGAACACAGGACCTCAGGGTCCTTCCTGAGGATAATTCTCTACAGATAAAATTGGATCAGATTGAATATCAAGGAAAGCCTGGAAGTGAGGAAAGGATCTGTGCATGAACAGGAATGGATAGAAGGAAGGAAAACAAATGATATGCAGCCTTCTCATCTTGGTCCTACCTGTTTGGCTGGCTGACTGTGCTTACAAAAGCTTCAGGGATCATTAGTACCAGCTGACATGCCACTGCATTCCACCTCTGGCTGCCTCCCTCCCTGAGTCATTCATTGCCCGGTCTTCTGCCTTGCAGCAACGCCTGAGATCTCTTTGAGATAGATCCTAGTGCTTACTCATCTCTCTATTGCCATCACCTAGTACAATGGCCAGCAAATAGCAAGTACCCAGTTAATTTCCACCAAGTGAATGAACAAAGGAACAGGGTTCTTCTTTTAAAATTAATTTAAAGACAATATTCCAGTAAGAAGCTATTACAAGGCAGTGAGTAATCCCGTGCTCAGATTCATGGTCCAGATGAGTGGTTTCCAAAAGCTGCTCCACACCAATCCACCAACTGATGTCAGACCAGTAAAGATGCTTGGTCCCCACCCTGTTGATTATGATTCGGTAGGTCCAGGGTAGGGCCTAGGCATGCATTTCTTTAACAACTCAGCAAGGATTCTGCTTTTGAGGCAGGTCTGTGAACCCTTGGTCTTGACCTCAAAGAAGACAGAGATCGTTTTGGATTAGGGTGTCAGAGAAAGATGGAGAAGTTAAGATCACAACTGAGCTTCAAACATGGGCAAGTCTGGGTTGATGAAGAGAAGAGAAAGAATATCCAAGTAAAGACACAGAGGAACAGATACTATAAGAAACAGTATTCCTTATCATTTGGCCTTTCCACTCAAACACCATTGAAAAACTATCACTTACTGTTGCATAGTAAATCACCCCAAAACACAGTATCTTGAGTAACAGACATCATATATAATCTTTCCATTTCTGAGGGTCAAGAATTCAGGAGCAGCATGACTGGGCTTCCTTGAATTGGGCTGTCTTAGGAGGTTGTTCTCAGATGGCGACTGGAGTTAAGGTCATCTCAAAGGATCCTCTAGTCTGATACCTGAGTTGGAAAGAGTCAAAAGGCTGAAAGTTGGAAAAGCTGGGGTGCCTCTACCTATGCTGTCCCTCTATATGGTCACTATAGCATGGTGGATTCAGATAGTCAGGTTTCTTATAAGGTGACCTGGGGCTGCAAAAGCATGTTTTCTAGGAAAGTGCCCTGGTAGGAAGAGAGAGAGAGAGAGAGAGAGAGAGAGAGAAGAGCTAAATACTGGTACACATGTAAAATTCAAAATGCATGCAGATGAAGAGATGAATAGTAGATGGACAAGAGGCCCAGGACCTTTCAAAGTACTTAATTTAACTTTAGCCAAACACCAAGGGGTTATCCAGTACTTTATACTGATCAGGAACATAGATTGGATAGCACATAGAAAAATCATCATAAAAGATACCAACTGCAAAAAAATATGATATAATATGGACCTATCACAAGGATATGGAATAAAGCCTTCCTTTTTTTAAAGATTTTATTTATTTATTCATGAGACACACATACACACACACAGAGGCAGAGGCATAGGCAGAGGAAGAAGCAGGCTCCATGCAGGGAGCCTGATGCGGGACTCTATCACCAGTCTCCAGGATCATGCCCCAGGCCGAAGGCAGGCGCTAAACCCCTGAGCCACCCAGGGATCCCCAACCCTTCCATTTTTGAAAGCAGGTTTCAATAGTCACTAAAGGCCAGGGAACATATATATATATATATATATATATATATATATATATATATTAAACAAATTAGATTTGTGTAGTTGACAGATCTCTATAATCTGAAGCAAAAGATTTGAGTGTCACACCTAACCCCTGATAAACTTTGTGATCTTGAGCAAAACCTTAACATCCTTCCTGATCTAGGCGTTTATTTCTCCAATTTCATCTCCTTTTATATCATCTTTCTCAAGCTTCACAGTCCAACTTTTTGGATTACTCTCTATTTACAAAAATACATAAAATTCTCTCATGCCTCTCTGCTTGTGCTCATGGTCATCCTTCTGCTTGAGACACTGTCCTCTACTTCTCCTTGTCTCTAATAGGTGTCACTCCTGCTTTCACTGCCCTTCATGTACCTGTATCATTGCCCAGGTCTTGTTGTTCTCATCTTTCAACTAAAAATCCCTTAAGGGCAAGTCTCTGTCTTAATTAGCTCCACCATGTCTGCAATGAGCATGATGCTTGACCAGAATAATCTATCCATAAATATGTAATGTGTTTAAGTGAATAAATGAATGCATGTAGGCATTGCCTATAAGCACTGCCTGTAAGTTACTCACAGAAGGAAGGAATTGCTTTTAAATGTGGATGGTCCATTCTTTGGCTTGATTAGACCTTGACACTGATTAGACTTCAGAGGAAATTTGGCAAAATTGTCTTTTCGTGCCATCATGTTTCAAGATGGAAAAATAAACAAAAAGAAAAAACCTATTGTGTCTTGGACAATGCACTGAAGTCCTTTGCTTTGTGAACTTGTTGTCTTTTCTCAAAGAATCTTGTGCAGGGCAGCCCCGGTGGCGCAGCGGTTTAGCGCCGCCTGCAGCCCGGGGTGTGATCCTGGAGACCCGGGATCGAGTCCCACATCAGGCTTGTTGCGTGGAGCCTGCTTCTCCTTCTGCCTGTGTCTCTGCGCCCCCCGCCCCGTCTCTATGAATAAATAAATAAAAATTCTTAAAAAAAAAAAAAAGAATCTTGTGCAAAGGTGAAAGTAGCTTGGGAAGCCCCGGAGTTTATCTCTAAATCAAAGTGCATATCCCCTTTTACCTTTTGGGTGCTAGGGATAGTGTATACCTTCTTCTTTTCCAGAGAGATGTAACAACATCCCTAGTGGGCCGAGGCTGCCTTAAGTAAAGGTGAATGGCAATCTGACTCCCATCTCACTGGTACAGCCCACCTCACCCGGATGGGGGCAGGTAGGACTAGGGCTCTGGCCCTGTCTCTTTCCCATTCCAGCAGGATACTAAGCTAGAATGTGGTAGCCATACGGATATAACCTTTGTGAACCTGCCACTGCCATTCACTAGCAAGCTGATTTCACTTTTCTGAGTTTCAGTTCCCTCATCCGTGATTTGATAATTGTGACCTTATCATGATCAGTTCAAAAACATATTGTGAAGATTGAGATATACTTAGCAAAATGACCAAGACTGTTTTCTAATACCTAATAAGTGCTCACATTTGTTATCTTCTTTTCCTTTCTCCCACTTGACCCTCTTCAGAAGACAGCATTCTAGCTATCCTGGATGAAGAAGTCATTTCTGGCTTCCCTTTTCTGCTTAGTAAGGACAGGGTAGGGCTCTGGTATCTGGTATGTATCTTTCTGGCTTGCATACTCAGGCACACCCAGCCACAGGGCTTTGTTTCCATAACCTCTAGTTATGTAATAGGTAGGTGTAGGGCCTTGGATTTATTTCCACAAGGACCTGTTTCAAAATCCCTGCTGATTGCTTTAGGCTCTGAGTGTGTGTATGAAAGAGAGAGGCCCACACATGTTTCCCGCTTGAAGCACCAGGCCTGAATTAGGTCATGCAATCATTGCATTTTTTCTCCATTTCAAAAGCTGCTGCTATGACAGCAGGTGAGGGCCACAGAGAATAAAGCAAGAGCAGCTAGTTGCCTAACCTTGGTCTGTATTTACACATACATGTTGGCAGGGAAAGGGTGACTCATTCTCTTTGCTGGAATACAATGAGTAGGCCAGCTCCTAATGACTTTATTTCAAAGGCTACTTTCCCCCCACCTTCAGATAAATCCTCTACAGCTGAATTTAATCTCTGGAAGTTTGGGGCATGTTAGGAAGAGTATTAACCTGTTCTGACACCTAGGGCACCGTTGGGTAACATTTAGGGAGTAAATACATGGCTTCCAAGGCACCCTCCCAAAACTTGTGGGAGGTGAAGTAAGTAATAGTTGGTGATTCAAAGATTGGTGATGGTGCCCAATGAAAGTTACTACCTACTATGTTCTGGATGCTTTGTCTACATTTTCTCTAATCCGCATGTCAACCCTGCTCATTTTATAACTGATGCTCAAGCAAGTTAAGTAGTTTCCCCAAGATGGTAAGACTCATAAGCAGTGAAGTTAGGACTCCAGTTCAGATGCATCCAGTACCAGAGTCCATGTACCTTGCTCTGTGTCATACCGCCTCCCTACAGTCAACATCGGGTATTTTACTGCTCTATCAACCATCTTGCTAGAACAGCCACCAGGAAGTAACCTACTGGGACTACTGGTCATAGTGCCACCCATGCCTCTCTCTGCCACTCACAGACTGCATTCTAGCACTCTGGATTTCAGCAAAGTCAGACTTGCACAGAAAACAGTTGAAAGAACTTCAATTCTAAAATACTCCCTATAAAAATCTGTTTCCTTGGTTACTCCTCCTGATGTCTGGTGTGTCTCTCTTATTTGATTCTGGAGGTTACTTATAGAAAAACTTCTAGTATGATTTTTTTTTTAACTTAAGTCAGGCTTAGACAGTTTCTGTTCCATGCAACCACAGACCCTAATGGATAGACGAATACCCTGTGGACTATTCAGATAATAAGATGGTTGAATGCAGCACATTCACCACACCTTAAGATAGTAGTTCTTACTCTTACTCTTAGCTTACTCTTAGCAAGCATTATAATCATCTAGAGTGCTCCATCACACTGATAGCTGGAGCCAATCCCTATTTCTGATTAGTAGATTTGAAATAAGGCTTAAGAATTTACATTTCTAAGAAGTTCCTAGGTGATGCTGACTCTGCTGGGCCTGGGTCACACTTTGAGAACCATTGCCTTTGAAACAGTTCAAAGGTGTGACTATGTCCTCCATCACATCAACTCCTCTAAAAGCCATCAGGAAATATATAAATTCAGAGTTCAAAGGCCAGAACTCATAATCACTCTGTTCTCAAACTTACACATCCCTGGTTTCTTTGTATATTTTATTTTGTCTTTTATTTTATTTTTTTTTTTGTAGAAGGCAAGACACAAAGCTTTTTTTATTACAAATCATAAAATATTTTTTAATCAGTAATCTTTACTATTTAGAGCAGTATTTTGTTCACAAGAAAATTAAGCAGGAAGTACAGAGTTCCCATTTACCCACTGTCCCCACATGTGTACAGCCTCCTCAACTATCAACATCCCACACCACAGCAGTGCATTTGTTAAAATCTATGAACCTTGGGTTGCCTGGATGGCACAGTTAGTTAAGCATCTGCCTTCAGCTCAGGTCATGATCTCAGGGTCCTGGGATCGAGGTGTACATCAGGCTCCCTGCTCAGTGGGGAGTCTGCTTCTCCCTCTGCCCCTCCCTCTACTTGTGTGTAAGCGTTCGCTCTCTCTGTCAAATAAATTTAAAAAATTAAAAAATAAATACAAATAAAAAAATAAAATTCATGAACCTACATTGACACATTATTGTCCATAGTTTACATTAGAGTTCACTCTAGGTGTTGCATATTCTAAGAGTTTTGACAAACGTATGGTGAAATGTATCCACCACTGCAGTATTATATAGTATATTTTGACTAAAACTCCTCTGTGTTCAGACTGTTCACCCCCACCTCCCCACTTAACTCTTGGCAACTACTGGTCTTTTTACTGTTTCCATAGTTTTGCCTTTTTCAGAATTTTATGCAGCTAGAATCATACAATATGTAGCCTTTTCAGATTGGTTTCTTTCACTTGGTGACACAGGCAAACTACAGAGATATTGTGGGGTTCCAGACAACTGCAATAAAGTGAATGCAGCAGTAAAGGGAATCAAATAAATTTTCTTTTTTCTGCAGTGCATATAAAACTTATATTTACACTATAGTGCAGGCTTTTAAATGCAAAAGAGCATTATGTCTAAAAACAATGTACATAATTAAATGTACTTTATAGTTAATATAACAATCATCTGAATTTTCAAGTTGTAATCTTTTTGCTGTTGGAGGATCTCCTTGCCTGGATGTTGATAGCCTCTTACCCATCAGGGCACTGATTGCTGAAGGATGGGACGGCTGTGAAATATTTTAAAATAAAACAACAATGAATTTTTCTGCAATAATTGACTCTTCCTTTCATGAATGATTTCTCTGCAGCATATGATGATGCTGCTTGATAGCATTTTACCCACAGGAGAACTTCCTTCAAAATTGGAGTCAATCTTCTCAAACCCTGCTGCTGCCTTATCAACTAGGTTGATGTACTATTCTAAATCCTTTGTTGCTATTTCAACAGTCTTCAGAGTATCTTCACCAGAAATAGATTCCATCTTGAGAAACCACTGTCTTTGTTGGTCCATAAGAAGCAACTCCTCATCCATTAGTTTATCATGAGATGGCAGCAATTTGTCACATCTTCAGGCTCTACTTTTCCTTCTAGTTCTCTTGCTATTTCCACCTCATCGGCAGTTACTTCCTCCACTGAAGTCATGAACCCCTTAAACTTATCTGTCAAGGTTGGAATTAACTACCTTCAATTCCTATTAATGCTGAAATTTTGGCCTCTTCCCATAAATCATGCATGTTCTTAATGGTATCAAGAGTAGTGAATTCTTTCCAGAAAGTTTTCAATTTACTTTGCTTAGATCCATCAGAGGTATCACTATAAATGGCAACTACAGTCTTACAAAATGTATTTCTTCAATAATAAGACTTAAAAGTTGGAATGACTCCTTGATTCATGGGCTACAGAATGGATATTGTATAAGTAGGCATAAAAACAACATTAATGCCACTGTACATCTCCATCAGAGCTCTTGGGTTACTAGGTGCCTCATCAATGAGCAGTAATATTTTGAAAGGAATCTCTATTTTATTTATTTACTTATTTTGAGCAGTGGGTCTCAATAATGGCCTTAAGATATTCAGAAACCATGTTGTAAACAGATGTGCTGTCACCAGGCTCTGTTGTTCCATTTATAGAGCACATGTGGAGTAGATTTAGCATAATTCTTGAGGGCCCCAGGATTTGTGGAATGGTGTATGAGCGTTGGCTTCCACTGAAAATCATCAGCTACATTAGCTGCTAACAAGAGACTCAACTATTCTTTTGAAGCTTTGAAGCCGGGCATTGACTTCTCTCTAGCTATGAAAGTCCTAGAAGACATTTTCTTCCAGTATAAGGGTGTCTCATCTACATTGGAAATCTGTTGTCTAGTGTAGTCAGTGTCATTAATTATCCAAGCTAGGTTATTGGATAATTTGCTACAACTTCTTCATCAGCTCTTCCCCTTGCATATTTAAGTTATGGAGATGGCTTCTTTCCTTAAACCTCTTTTTTTTTTTTTTTAAGATTTTGTTTATTTATTCACAAGAGACACACACACACAGAGAGACAGAGAGAGAGAGAGAGAGAGGCAGAGACACAGGCAGAGGGAGAAGCAGGCCCCATTCAGGGAGCCTGACCTTGGACTCCATCCAGGGTCTCAAGGATCATGCCCTGGGCTGAAGGCGGCATTAAACCGCTGAGCCACCGGGGCTGCCCATCCTTAAACCTCTTGAACCAAACTCTGTTAGCCTCAGACTTTTCTTCAGTAGCCTCTTCACCCCTCTCAGTCTTCATGGAACTGCAGAGAGTCAGGGCCTTGCTCTGGATTAGGCTTTGAGTTAAGGAAATCTTATGGCTGGTTTGATTTTCTTTCCAGACCATTAAAACTTGCCTCATATCAGCAATAGGCTATTTTGCTTTCTTATCATTTGTGTGTTCACTGGAGTAAAACTTTTAATTTCCTTCGAGATCTTTTCCTTTTCATTCACAACTTGGCTAACTGTTAGCCATAAGAGGCCTAGCTTTTGGCCTATGTTGGATTTTGACATGCCTTCCTCACTGAGATTATTTCTAATTTTTTATTTAAAATGAGATACATCCACGAAGGCAAAAGAAACAAAAGCAAAAATGAACTATTGGGACTTCATCAAGATAAGAAGCTTTTGCATAGCAAAAGATACAGTCAACAAAACTAAAAGACAACCTACAGAATGGGAGAAGATAATTTGCAAATGACGTATCAGATAAAGGGCTAGTTTCCAAGATCTATAAAGAACTTATTAAACTCAACACCAAAGAAACAAACAATCCAATCATGAAATGGGCAAAAGACATGAACAGAAATCTCACAGAGGAAGACATAGACATGGCCAACATGCACATGAGAAAATGCTGTGCATCACTTGCCATCAGGGAAATACAAATCAAAACCACAATGAGATACCACCTCACACCAGTGAGAATGGGGAAAATTCACAAGGCAGGAAACCACAAATTTGGAGAGGATGCAGAGAAAAGGGAACCCTCTTACACTGTTGGTGGGAATGGGAACTGGTGCAGCCACTCTGGAAAACTGTGTGGAGGTTCCTCAAAGAGTGAAAAATAGACCTGCCCTACGACCCAGCAATTGCACTGCTGGGGATTTACCCCAAAGATACAGATGCAATGAAACGCTAGGACACCAGCACCCCGATGTTTATAGCAGCAATGGCCACAATAGCCAAACTGTGGAAGGAGCCTTGGTGTCCATCGAAAGATGAATGGATAAAGAAGCTGTGGTCTATGTATACAATGGGATATTACTCAGCCATTAGAAATGACAAATACCCACCATATGCTTCAACGTGGATGGAACTGGAGGGTATTATGGTGAGTGAAGTAAGTCAATCGGAGGACAAACATTATATGTTCTCATTCATTTGGGGAATATAAATAATAGTGAAAGAGCATAGAAGGGAAGGGAGAAGAAATGGGTAGGAAATATCAGAAAGGGAGACAGAACATAAAGACTCCTAACACTGGGAAACTAACTAGGGGTGGTGGAAGGGGAGGAGGGCGGGGGGTGGGGGTAAATGGGTGATGGGCACTGAGGGGGGCACTTGACAGGATGAGCACTGGGTGTTATTCTGTATGTTGGCAAATTGAACACCAATAAAAAATAAATTTATTATTAAAAACATAAAATAAAATGAGAGACGTGCAACTCTTCCTTTTCCTTGAACACACAGAAGCCATTATAGGTTATTAACTGACCTATTTTCAGTATTGATGTGTCTCAGGGAATGGTGAGGCCTGAGGAGAGAGAGACAGATGGGGACTGGCCAGTCCATGGAGCAGTAGGAACACACACATTTATCAGTTATGGTTGGCATCTTATATGGGTGAAGTTTGTGGTGTCCCACAACAATTACAGTGTAACGTCAAAGATCAGTAATCACAGATCACCATAAAAAATATAATAATAATGAAAAAGTTTGAAATATTTGCAAGAATTATCAAAATGTGACACAGAGACACAAAGTGAGCAAATACTGTCAGAAAAAATGGCACTGATGGATTTACTTGACAGAGAGTTGCCATAAACCTGCAATTTGTGAAAAGTGCAGTAAAGCATAATGCAATAAAATGAAGAAGGCCTGTAAATGCAAAAATTAAGGTACAAATAAACAAGGGGAGAATAGCATTAAGATGGCAAGATGATGGTTGGCTTCTTTCCATAAACATCTCCTTTAATGTTATTCCTATTTGATGTTTTGTATTTCAGAGACAGAGAGAAACTGAAACAAAATGTTGGAGGAGGAATTTAATTTTTATCCTTCTCTAAAATTCACTACATAGAGCAAAATAAATTTTTCAGCACTAAGGAGAATATTAGATGGCCAATGTAAAAGTCACATAACTGCTAATCATGTTCAATTCTGGATGCGGTTAGCTCTGCTTGGGTGTAGGAAAAGCACTCATCTGGCTGTCCCAGAAAGTAGAAAACTTAGTATGGACAGTTAGTTTTCTAGCCATGTGGTTGTGAATGGGACATCCAGGCCAAGCCTCCAGTAACCTTGGAGGAAAACAAACTCATGCCAGCAAATGTAAAGGCCAGAGCCCCTGTGGACTCATTTGTTTATGCCATGTTGTATCCTTCCTAAATTGCTGCCACCTGGAGAGAATCCTGCGATCATGATCCTATATTAAAGAAGAGTGAGAAATGGGAGTGGAATATCCTAAATAAGTAACATTCTTATTTTCATTTTCTTGATAGTCAAACAAATAATATGAATGTTCATATCTGATGTAATTTTCTTAGTGGATCCAGATATCAGATGCCCGAGTATCTCCAATATTTCATGCTATTGAGATCATGCTGTCCTTTAGTGGTTTAAATAAAACCAACCAAGATTGGGTATCCCACAGAGGTGGAAACACAAAGCATTCCCCCATCCTAACCCTTCTCCAGCTATTTCTTGGATCATCAGAGGATGATTAGACTGTCATGACTTACACTTCTAATATCCTTTGCTCCATTTTTTCCCTTTTCTTTTTTCTTTCGTTCAGTGTCTTACGTCTTTCTAGTGGTCTCCCTTTTGGGTCCTGTAGAATTTAAATGCTCCTTGCTTTCAGTAGATTTGACTAAAGTTTAGGAGCAGTAGACATAGGGACAGGAAATATTTCACAGGGCATCACAACACTAACTGTTGGCTATTAGATACCTTAATTCCTCTGACTCTGGTTTTTCCAGCTCTTCAGAATGTTCCAGAATGTGCCTTTTCCAGCTCCCAATTCTCCTCAGCCCACATCCTCCCACCATCTTGTTAATCTTTCCTTTTTTTTTTTTTTCCTATTTGCTCTTAATTTCTACATTTCTCATATTTCTGGGCCCTTTCAACTAGCTCATCTACTTGGACTCCCTGCGGCCAAATATTCTTACGTTAATTTTACAGAACAATTTAATATTCTTTGTGTTACTCTTCTACCTACTAGATCATTCCATGAGGTCTTTTAAGAATGTAGATATGCTGAGAATTTCCTAAATCATCGAGTCCTGGAGACATTTTGCTTAACAGTCTTCCCACAATCTCTTTCCCTTCACATGTTATTATGAGCAGCAAGATGAAACCAAGCTGAACTTCAATGTTTTGCTTGGAAATTTCATCAGCTAAATTTCCAAATTAATTATTTACAAACTTTGTTTTCCACATAACTTGAGGGCATGATTCTGTTCAGCATTCTGCTTAGTTCCCCTTGCCTCTATTTCCAATAACATTTCAATCAGAGCCTTCACCAACACTTTCAATATCCACATTTCTACTCACAGCCTGTTTACAACAATTTAGGTACGCTCCAAGACAATGCATGTATATTTTTCTTTCTGTCAGGTTCTTCACATCCTTCTCAGTCCTCTCTAGCAGAATCATTAACATCCATTTTCTAGTAGTAATGTGTTCAAGAAAATCCAGTTTTTCTATCATGCTTCTCAAAAAATTTCCAGCCTCTGCGCATTGGCTAATTCCAAAACGACATCCACATTTTTATTACAAAAGCTATGATTTTTATCAACAGAAAGAATTGAATGTATACATTTTGAAGTATTTCTAATAAAAATTGCAGGGGTGATTTCCATTTGACAGAGTGAGGAGAGATAAACAAATGAGAATATCCAAGAACATATCTAACAAGAACAATTTCAGAGTACATTTTATATGCACTGTAGCATTATAATAATTATAATAATAAATAAGATCTTGTTTGAGTGAATGAAATAATGTAGAACAGTCTAATCATAGCAGTAAGAATTTATTTGTCACTTAATGCCTGCTAGGTATTATTCTTACTGGTTTACACAAATGAACTCATTTAAAATGCATGACAATCCTTTTATGTATGCACTTGTGTTAGATTTCTATTGCTGCCATAATTGGTCAAAAAAGGCAAAGGAGTTGTTATGGTCTGGATTTTGGGGGCCCCTCAAAATACAGATGTTGAAATTTTAATCCCCAAGGTAATGGTCTTGGTAGATGCGGCATTTGGGAGGTGCTTAGATCATGAGGATAGAGCTCTCATGAATGGGATTAGTGTCTTATAAATCTCTTATAGATCCCAGAGAGGTCTCTTGTACCTTCTGGCATGTGAAGACACAGTGAGAAGTCTGTGACTCAGTACTAGAAGAGAGTACTTATCTGACTTTGCCGGCACCCTGAACTCAGACATCCAGCTTCCAGAATTGTGAGAAGCAACAATTTTTGTTGATAATAAGCTACTCAGTCTGTGGTATTTTGTTATAGCAGCCCTAATGGACTAAGACAGGAGGACATAATACAGTTATGGGAGAGATTAAAAAGATAATAGGGGGGTCTTAAGAGCAACTTTATATCAGTGAATATTAAAGCATAGATAAAATAGACACATCCCTATAAATATGTATAGATAAAATCCACATACATGCATCCCTAAAAATGCAAAGATAAAAGACACATCCCTACAAAGCTTATAAATTCTAACTCAGCAAGAAGCAGAAAACTTGATTATTCCTATAAACACTTAAAAAATCAAACATAGACATGGCCAACATGCACATGAGAAAATGCTGTGCATCACTTGCCATCAGGAAAATACAAATCAAAACCACAATGAGATACCACCTCACACCAGTGAGAATGGGGAAAATTCACAAGGCAGGAAACCACAAATTTGGAGAGGATGCAGAGAAAAGGGAACCCTCTTACACTGTTGGTGGGAATGGGAACTGGTGCAGCCACTCTGGAAAACTGTGTGGAGGTTCCTCAAAGAGTGAAAAATAGACCTGCCCTACGACCCAGCAATTGCACTGCTGGGGATTTACCCCAAAGATACAGATGCAATGAAACGCGGGGACGCCTGCACCCCGATGTTTATAGCAGCAATGGCCACAATAGCCAAGCTGTGGAAGGAGCCTCGGTGTCCATTGAAAGATGAATGGATAAAGAAGATGTGGTTTATGTATACAATGGAATATTACTCAGCCATTAGAAATGACAAATACCCACCATTTGCTTCAACGTGGATGGAACTGGAGGGTATTATGCTGAGTGAAATAAGTCAATCGGAGAAGGACAAACATTATATGTTCTCATTCATTTGGGGAATATAAATAATAGTGAAAGAGCATAGAAGGGAAGGGAGAAGAAATGTGTGGGAAATATCAGAAAGGGAGACAGAACATAAAGACTCCTAACACTGGGAAACGAACTAGGGGTGGTGGAAGGGGAGGAGGGCGGGGGTGGGGTGGGGGTGAATGGGTGATGGGCACTGGGGGGGGCACTTGACAGGATGAGTACTGGGTGTTATTCTGTATGTTGGTAAATTGAACACCAGTAAAAAATAAATTTATTAAAAATAATAATAATAAAATAAATAAATAAATAAATAAATAAATAAATAAATCGAACCAGTAGTTTAGATTCTCATTACAAAAGAAAACATTGAGTCAGATGGTTATCTGGATAAGTTTTACCAAATAT
This sequence comes from Canis aureus, assembly GCF_053574225.1. Classification (NCBI taxonomy): domain Eukaryota; kingdom Metazoa; phylum Chordata; class Mammalia; order Carnivora; family Canidae; genus Canis; species Canis aureus. The sequence goes on along the minus strand of NC_135624.1, from coordinate 27,669,406 downwards.
TCAAGGAACAAATAATTAATTCCTATCTTAAATAAACTCTTTAGAATATAAAAAGAAAAGGAGTACTTCCAAACTCATTTTATGAGGCTAGAATAATCTCAATTATAAAACCTGACAAAACTAAAGAAATAAAGGAAAATTGTAAGCCAAATGACTCTTGGACATGGATGTAAAACCTAAACAAAATATCAGTCAACCTAATCCAGTCGTATATAAAAATGAGAATATTTCATGACTTACTTGTTTCCCCCCACCAAGGAAATTAAGGTTGGCTTAAAATTATAAAATTAGGGGATCCCTGGGTGGCGCAGCGGTTTGGCGCCTGCCTTTGGCCCAGGGCGCGATCCTGGAGACCCGGGGTCGAATCCCACGTCGGGCTCCTGGTGCATGGAGCCTGTTTCTCTCTCTGCCTGTGTCTCTGCCTCTCTCTCTCTCTCTGTGTGACTATAATAAATAAATAAAAATTAAAAAAAATAAAATAAATAAAATTATAAAATTAATTAAAATGGTTTACCACATTAATAAAGGGAGAAAATCTAATGATATCTCAATAGATAGAGAATAATCATTTGATATATTTCAGTATCTATTCATAACAAACTTAATAAACTACAAAAGAGAAATTCAATAACCTGATGAGGGGTATTTACCAAAAACCTAATGCAAATATCAGATTAAAAGCTATTTCAGTTATATCAATGAAAGACAATGGTGTCTTATGTTAGGACAGTGGTTTGTATTTGGGAGAGGGAGTGAAAGATGGAGGGAATAGGATATAGGAGAATTATCAAAGACCCACCAAACATGTTTTTTTGAAAAGCACCTAGCCTAGAGTTTCGCACATAATATGTCCAAAACATACTTATTGACTGATAGATTAAAAAATTTTAAAAAAAATTAATGAGTGTCATAAGACAATGCAATTATTTCAGAGTGGTGTAGTCTGAACATTATTATAGCCTCCAGGGTTGTTGTCTGGTCACAATTCACCCAGAGTATTTGCTGTACTAATCTTTATACTTTTCATATTTAGCTGCCAAAAGACCTCATTTGTCCAAAACCCCAAACTAGAATTTTTCAGTACAAATTTGTTCCAGACCATTACTTTCTTTGAGTAATACCCGCAATAATAGACAGCTCTAAATGACAATAATTTTTCTTCTAGTGATTAAAAAATTTGGAAAAATATTTGGCTTTAAAGGTTATTAAGAGATGGAATAAGAAATGTACTAAGTAAAACCTGACAGGGCTGGGTTTTTAGTCCTGCCTGGGTTATAAAACAGATGTGACCTTTGACGGATTCAAAATTTTAGGCCCCTATTTCCTAATCTGAAATGTACTACATTATTTACTCATTCATTCAACAAATTAGGAATTTGTTACATGTCAGGCATTATGCCAGTGCCCATGGTACATAGGTACATAGTTATTGAAAAAAAAAAAAAAAACAACAGTAATAAGGTTTCCAGAAAGCACATCATGAAAGATAACTTGCTATACAAAAGCTGACAGGTTTGGGGAGTGTGAGAATTCTACAGCTACCAATTTACCAAATAAGTCTCAATAACCTCATCTGTATTTGTGCCATGTTCAGCTCTAGGGGTATGCTGACAAGAATAGATTTAGGTACTAAACTCAACACCAAGGTCATGTACTTTTATTGCAATATGGTAGAAAAAGGATGAATCCTTGTCTACCTTAACTATGTGTATGACCGTGATCACATCACCTGTCTTCCTATGAGTTCCTAAAATACATCTTGAAACAAAAATTTGGGTGCACTGAGTGTATTTGGAATTTTATCCCATATATGGGAAAAGTGACACTGAAAGGAGAGACAAAGCACTACAACATCTGAATGAGCCATTACCATTCTGGGCCTCTGGCACCTGGTCCTTCTGCAGGACATCTCAGCAATCCTGTAAAGTGCACCTCAGAATTGTTTAACCAAGAGACAGCATGGCTTGGATAGTTATTCACTGATATTTTTCTTTCACTGTTTGAGAGTTGCCCCTGGCACCCCTGGGCTGCTGTGCCTGTGAAGAGAAAAGTACTTGAGGTGGGAAGTTGTCAGCTTCAGGTGAACTCGGTGGTGGGCTCTGGGGAAATGAAGTAAGAAATCAACATCTGTTACAATAACCAATTCCAATTTTGATTTCCTGATCTATAAATAAAAATGCCTTATCTATTACAGGAGAGTTGTGAGCATTAAATTTTTCTATATCCATTTTGATTATGAAGAAATGTTTGCCCTAAATGCTTTGGGGAAAGGGTGATAGATATGAAAATATGCAGCAGCATGATTTTTGTAGTGCATGGATCCTTTGACCTGGGAAGCAGGAGTTATAAGCCTGTCTTGTCTTCTTCATCTCCTTTGAGCATGATCCAAGAGAAGATTTTGATAGGAACTTGATGAAAGAGGCCAAGTAGAAACGCTTGGGTTCATTGCAAATGTTTATTTAACTCAGACACTTCAAAAGCATTTATTGGAGAAATATTTGCAGATTCATGTCAGATGAATCAACATCCTTTACCCTTATCAGAGTCATAGCCTGGGGGAGTGAATTTAGTTAACTAACTTGTGGCTCAGATGGTATGATACCTGTTTGAGAAGCTTTGACAATTCGGTGTCAGGTTCCCAGCTGCTTTTCCCATCCTGGTGCACAAAGGACATCCTGAGCTGAGACTGGTGAAGGGCAATGGCGCTCACACTTGGGTATTCATCAGAATCAGTCAGAGGACATTTCAAAACACAAGTGATTGGACCCCACTCCCAGAGTTTCTGATTTAGTAGGTCTGGAGTGGACCCATGAATCTGTATCTTTAAAAGGTTCCTAGGAGATGCTGATGTTGCTGATTGAGGCCCACGTCTTAAGAACTAATAGTTTAGAAGAAGCCAGAATTATAAGAATGAGTAAAAGATGTCATTGAGTGCCCTGCTGAGAGTTCAATTATGAATCTGGGACCCAAACTCAAGACTGGCCTCTTGTCTTTGGACTATGGAGATGTCATTGCAGATTCATAATCTCAAAGGACATTTCTATTTACTTTCCCTTCTGCAATTTGACCCATCCCTAGCCCAAAATACACATACAACTTTACCATCTCCCAGTATTTATATTAACCTTAAGGCTGTACTTTAAAATAAGGCTGTGCTTGAAAGTAAAGGGTGGATTTCACTAATAGCTAGACTTTGATTGAAAAGATGGGAGGAGTAAAAGGGAAGAAAAGGAAGAAGGAGACAGGAAAGGAGTAAAAAGGAGAAGAGGTAAGAGAAGCAGTCAAGACTTTGTGAGTATTTATTATGCTCCATGTTCTATGCTTTGAATTTTCATGTATTGTGAGGTCTCACAGATTTTCTGTAAGACATGTATTATTATCTTCATGAGAAAGGTGAAAAAACATGGATTATAAGATTATAAAATTTACCTAAGTAGACAAGACTTGTAAGAGTTGTAGGCAGGACTCACACCCAGGGGTGTCCAATTCCAAGTTCAGTGAAATTTCTACTCTTTTCCACAGTTTCTCAGGAAAATTGCATCTATATGGAAGGATAGTAAATGATTTGAATTGAGAAGCAAACTGACACGGGTGAGACTGATCCTAGATTCAACTGATCCTAGTATTTACAATCACAATATGGTCTATGGTTCTTGTTCCTGGCTCCCTGAACTGGAGGTAAATCCTGGGTACCTTTTACAGTGCTGCTACCAAAATGAGGGAGCACTAGATAATCTCCTTGCATTTGTATCTGTTAATCTCACTGCCTGAGAAGCTCTCTTTATTTTTGGTAAAAGTAGTTACATTGCTAATGCCTTTGGAATAGCATTCCTGATCCTGGAAAGCACCTCGCAGTGCAGGGCTTCTTAGAAAGCCCAGGACTGTCCTGAGAAGGTAGATGTGCAGTCACAGATCTACTGGTGCAGAAGTGTATAGTGTCCTCATTCTGTTTGAATGGAGCCATGTTATAACCTAACAGTTTGACAATTGATGGCATTCAACAGGGAGAAACATTTCAACAGTCCACTAGACAGTGTTTGTCACATGATGAAATAGTGATTTTAAGGTGTTTGTTATTCATTATTCTATTCCAATTTTACAACTTCTACCCAGATAGCTCTCGATTTCTCCATTTAAGACAAACCATGGACAGTACTTGTCATTAGTCAATTTAGTCTTGCAGTATGTAGAGTTCAAAAGAGGCATGTAAGAGTAAGAACACAAGGAGGACAACTTTCACTGAAAAAAAAAAATGATGACCCTTAGAACTTGAATTACCCAGTTATGGGATGGTCTTGTTCAGGCATTTCTGCTCCCATGGATAGTACAAAACCTGAGACTGGATTAACATATAGAGGGCATATTGTGGAGAAATGGGAGATGGATAAGTATTGAGCTTTTTCAGCCTTGTCGTCTAGGCAAAGTGATTGAAAATATGGCATCTGGGGAGAGATGAGAATCAGATGAAGGACTCATCACTGACCATCTGGGATACCAAGTCACTTACCTTCGTAACACCGCATTTAGGAGGCAAAATAGGCACAAGGCCAATATTATCCAGACTCCGTGAGGAAACTAGGTTGAAGCTAGAAGTAGCCTCTTTGATCTTGTAGGTAAACACAAACTGCACAAGTGTACCTTTCCAGTGTCAGGCAGTTTTTCTAAGTACAAACCACAACCAAATTTTAAAACTACATAATAAGTCATATTCAAATAAGTGGTTCCTTTCAGGGGCCAAAAGGGAAATAAGAGCATGAAAGGGTTTAAGAAGGGTGGGAAGCGTGGGGATAAGCAATGCATTTGTTTGAAGCTAATTTGTATAGAGAAAAAAGATTTGACTATGAAGTCCCTCGCACATGTAAAATAGAAAGCCTACCTTATTAAAATTGTGTAATGTGATCTTTAAATTAAAACAATGATACCATTTTTTAACATAACTCAACACAGATTTTTTTTTCTTTTAACAAAATGCCCTAGTAATGCTAAAGTTAAAATCTAGGTCCACCTTACTTATGTAAATTGGAGGAAGGAATATTGCATACTGATAGGAAAGTGGTATTTAATGAAGAAGTTTAAAAACATTTAGAACTCCACCAGTGAAAGAACTCAAACATTAAAACATTAAAAGCTAAATTCCACATAGAAAGGACTTGTCATTTGAGACCTCAGCTTTCCTATCCTGGAACGCATTCTGGAACAAAGTGTTTGTCATCTGAACTTGTGCATGAGTGTGTATGTGTGTGATGCATATTTGTGGCAAAACAAGAGGGGAAAGCAGAAAGGAACCATTTAGAAGCAGAAGCCCAAGAAGTCCATGGAGGGATCTACCCGTATGCCCAAACAAAGTTATGAGAAACAGATTAAGAAGGGTAATGAAAACCCAGGGAATGGGGAAAAAGGAAGAGTGCTCACAGCAGCACCGTGTTTAATAATGGAATTTGCAGATAGGCACACCTGGGTTCCCACCTATACAACTTACAAGTCGCACTGACAGAGAAAAAGTATTCCATTTCCCAGAACCTTGGCTCCTTTATTGGTAAATAGAAGAACAATACCCACAGTATGGAATTATTATAAGATTACATAGAGATAATACATGTAAAATATTTTGCAGGATCTAAGTGCTTAAATTCCAAGAGCTAAATGCTGAGTAAATGCAGTGTTATTAAGGTGTGAACAGAGATATGTGCAAGACAAATACAAACTAAATTCATTCTCTGAACTGTGCTTTATGGTCCACTCATATGGGATATCAGCCTATGTTAAAAAGCTCAGGTAGCAGCCATAGAATGTCACTGTGTAGCTTAAAAAGAAGTATTACACTTACACACACAATTATATATAATTGTCTGGCACATGGTTAGCATTCAGTAATTCACAGCTCTTATTAAGAAAACTTCTCTCGCTTTAGGTTTGTACCTAAGATTAATCATCATACTAGAAAATGGTCTTGCCATGAATATACAAGTCACAAAAAGGAAAATAATAAATGGATAATAAACATAGAAAAATGTCCAATAAAAAATATAAATTAAAACAATGATACCACTTTTCATACAAGGCAACACAGATTTTTTTTCTTTTTAATGCTAAGCCCTAGTGTGATAAGGATTCATTAAAATAAGTGGTCATACATTACTGCTGGGAATGTAGATGGCAATGACCCCTTAGAAAGTCATATAGCAGTGTGTAATAAGAGCCTTCAAGCACTCAAAATCTCTATCCAGTAATTCCGTTTCTTTAAGTTTAACGTATGGAAATAACTTAAAATACAAAGGGAAATATATATAAATATGCTTTGCTGTAGTATTTTTTTTCAAATAGCAAGCAATGAGAAACAACCTAAATAGTTAAGAGAGGAAGAATGGTTGTTTATATAGCTTCTACACTGGCACATTTACTCAATGAAATATTATATGGCTATTAAAAATGGTGCCAATAAAGAGTATAAAATAACATATTAAAAGCCTACAATGGCATGTTAAGGATAGAAGCAGGAGACAAAATTATCTAAATAGTAGGTTCACAGTATATAAAATAATTTATTACAAGTTGAAAGAAAATATACTGAGTTAATAGTGATTATCTGAGGAGGTTAGTAATTTTTCTTTATGTTTTTCTGTATTGCACTGTTTTTTAGAACAAGCATGATTTTTTTAATAAAGTGATAAAATCCAAAGACATTTCCTTTAATCATTCCAGTAGCAAGATTCTCTAGTACAGGGGTCAGCAAACTACAGCCTATGAGTCAAACCCAACTTCCTACCTGCTTTTGCAAATCAAGTTTTTTTTTTTAATTTTTATTTATTTACGATAGTCACACAGAGAGAAAGAGAGAGAGGCAGAGACACAGGCAGAGGGAGAAGCAGGCTCCATGCACCGGTAGCCCGATATGGGATTCGATCCCGGGTCTCCAGGATCACGCCCTGGGCCAAAGGCAGGTGCCAAACTGCTGCGCCACCCAGGGATCCCCTGCAAATCAAGTTTTAATAGAACACAGCATAAATTCATTTGTGCACTATTTATGGCGGTATTTGAACCAACATGGCAGAGCTGAGTAGTTGTAATAGAAACTGTATGGTCAAAAAAAAAGAAGAAGAAGAAGAAGAAGAAAAAGAAGAAGAAGAAACTGTGTGGTCCACAAAGCCCAAAATATTTCTAATTTGACTCTTTGCAGAGAAAATGTGCAAATTTTTATTTAAAAAATTATACTCAGAAGATTTGACATCAGTCAACATCTTCAAAGTCTCTGTCCTTAAAAACTTTAACATTCCTGTAGAAAAGGTCAGTCCAAGGATAAAATTATAACTTTAGGGTTGTTGACATTCTTTTCCAGTTTTACAGCTTCTACACAGATACCTCTAAATTTCTCCATTTAAGACAGGCCACTGACAATAGTTGCTTTTAGTCAATTTAGCCTGGAAGTATGTAGAGTTCAAAAGAAGCATGTAAGAGTACCAACCACAAGGGAAATAGTTTTCATGGAAAGATAAGGATGATTCCCAGAACTTGAATTATCCAGGTATGGGATGGTCTTGCTCAGGTATCCTGATTCCCCTTGAATTTTATTAAATCTGAGACTGGATGAACATACAACAGATGTAGTGTGGAGAAACGGGCAGTGGACTGGATAAGGATTGAGATCCTTCCACTTTGTAGTCTACGCAGTGATTGAAAACATGATGACTGGGGTGAGAAGGATCCATCACTGACCATCTGGGATACCTAAGTTATTTACATTTGCAATACCCCACGACCTGACTCTGCATCATCGATTTACAGGCTCCCAGGGACTGGGAATTCTTTCTGAGGCAGCCCATGCTATAGCTGCCCCTTGTTTATAAATACCAAAGAATTCATTTCATTTTATTTTTTTTAAATATGTTATATCTCTTCATTTAATTGGATTTTTGATATTTCTTCTTCTTTAAAGATTTTATTTATTTATTCATGAGAGACACACACAGAAAGAGAGAGGCAGAGACACAGGCAGAGGGAGAAGCAGGCAGCCTGATGTGGGATTCAATCCCAGGTCTCCAGGAAGGCGGCGCTAAACCACTGAGTCACCCGGGCTGCCCAAGAATTCATTTCATATTGGGAAGTTTCAACAGATTTAAATTCTCATTTGAAAGAATTAAAAGCCATTTTCAGTTTTATCTCCTTCCTTTCTGCAGTTCGTCCCGGAGGGGCCTCACTGGGTCTTGGAGGAGAGTGAGAAGGATGTAAAGATCCCTTAACTATTGGTGCCTCTGTCTCTTTGGCGACACCTACTGTTCTTCATGGCCTTATCCTAGGGAAGATCCAAAGCTGGCTTTCTGCAGGCTTTGTGAGGCCTTCCACAAGTTTCCGAATGTGAGGCACACCAATTGATCCCTTAAATCCCAGATTCCCCTAGGGGCTGTACATCTTACAGTTTCTGATGCTGTGGTCCCCCAGCTTCGGCCCACCATCCTAGCTGTCTCTTTGTTCTCAAGAGATTCCCTCCTTGGCTCCTATTTGACCTGTGGGAATTCAGCTGTTAAGAGAAGGGGTGGGTTGGGAGAGGAGAAGGAGCTGGGGCTTAGCTAGCACATTGTGGTATCTCAGACTATGTCACACTGCTACTCAAGAATGTTTAGCAACAAAGTACATATACAAGAAAAGAAATGCTGGTAACAAATTCTGGATTCTTACCCAAATTGAACAATATGATTGAATTGAATGTAACTGAATGCCAAGACCACCTCAGATTTTCAAATATAATTTTGAGGCACCATTTTGCATGTTGTAGGGATATAAGTGAGTAAACATGGGCTGAATCTCACTTCAAAATTCTTCAAGTCTTTTTTTTTTTTTTATTTGACTGTGTGTGTGTGTGTTTAAAGATTTTATTTATTCATGAGAGACAGAGAGAGAGAGAGAGAGACAGGCGGAGACACAGGCAGAGGGAGAAACAGGTTCCATGCAGGGAGCCCGACGTGGGACTCGATCCCAGGACTCCATCCTGGGACTCCATCCCGGGATTCCAGGATCATGCCCTGGGCCTAAGGCAGGCGCTAAACCGCTGAGCCACCCGGGCTGCCCCTGATAGTGTGTGTGTTTTCAATGCCAGAAAGCTCCCTTTGCACATCAGTTAGACTGACAAACAAGCAAATTAATGACAAAGAACTGCCTTGTTTAATTTGGCCATGCAACAATAGACTACAGTGAAGGCCTAGTTGGTGTCAGGTTATTCTGGATTTGGTGAAAACTTTGGTCAAAGCATCTACAAGTCATACAAGAATTCCAGAAACTCTCTTTATTTGGAAGTGTGAGTGTTGGAACTCAACAGCAGGGGTTGAGTATGTCTGAAACTGGAAAATAAAGTTTCACACAGTACTAAATATAACTTCCTGCCAGGCAGGTAGGGGCGGCTTGCCAAATTTTGATGGTTGTCAAAAGCCAAAAACCATGAAGAAGGCCAATGTTTTGACAACTGAAATTGCTTTTGAGATGGGTAAATCTGCCCTATTTAAGGGGAGACAATGGCTGAAAGAATTAGTTAATTGCTTCTCACCCCTAAACTTTCCAAACTTCAAATATAGCAAGCTCATCATTTACTTTAGTATAAATAGAATCTAAACCAAGATAATAAAATTACCTCTTAAGCTCACAGCATACTTTCTCATGGAAAGACAACTCAGAAAATCCATTTGCCAAGATAACTTAAAGGGAGATAAACAGGAGCAGTCAGAGAAATGGGTAAAAGAAAAACTTCTAGCAACATTGACCAAACAATGCCTCTTAGAGCTTCTGTTATTCTGGTTTTCTGTTAACTTTCCATCAGAGAGTAACATCTTTGAAGGCAGGCAAAAGGTCTGCCCTTGACCTTGCTCTATTCCCAGCACCCCCAGTACAATGCCCTGCACGTGAACAAAGGAAGTCTCAAATTCATATCTGCTGGAGACCATGAAGAGGTAATTACTCCGAAAGCAGCAAAATTCTTGGTGTACAGGATAAATGGGTAGCACTGAGTCTGAAGTCAAAGGATTCTGCATTTTTGCCCAGAAATGCAGTCTGGCTCTCTTCAGAATGAAGGCAGGCAGGGTTTTTCAGAGGTTGGCAAAACCAAACTTTGGCAAAAGTGTGAGATGTGGCGTTCATTTTGCCTGCATTTTTTTTTTTTTTTTTTTAGAACAACTGTGCTCCCAAGTACCTAGCTTTGGCATGATGTCTTTCTACAGCTCAAGGATTAGGAAGCACGTTACCTCACTGTCTCCTGGAAAAACCCTGCTTCCCATTCTTTTAGGACCTTGCTAACTCATGGTTTTCAACTCCAGAGGGTCACAGAACTGGAAGAAATAGTTAGCATGCTAGGCAACAACTCAGGATAACAAAATTACCCAGACAAGCCAGGCTGAAACATATCACATGAGATGGATGATAATGTCCCATAATTTTGATTTAAAAAATTTGTGATTTGATTTCAATGTAGAAGACCAGGTTGGTTTGCAATTCATGCTTTAAAAAATTAAGAAGGAGGCAAGGTAAGGTGAGTATTTCACTATAAGTTGAAGCTGAGATTAGAGTGTAATACAACTTAGTAGACACAGGCAAGGGTAGAGAAGGGGAGCTCTGGAAAGAAATACTAGGGGATAGTCAAAGAAATGTGTCAGTCTTAACTGGGAATATCACAAGGAAACATGTTATACCACTTCCTGTGTCATTTAACATCTCCACGCCTCAGAGTTTCCATTTATACAGTAGAAATAATAAAGCCAGTAGTGCCTTGTTGCCAGTGTTATCATGCGGATTAAATGACACAATGCAATTAGGATTGTTTTGATCATTTGTGTCATTTTTAATGGCAACTATAATGAATTCAAGCTCTGGGATATACTGGAAGAATTTGCAGAGTCCTGGAAGGATGAAGATAGAAATAGATGTCCCAGTTTCATAAAAGAAAAACCTTGAAGAATATTTAAATTGTAAATGTGCTATATGTTGGCAAATTGAACTCCAATAAAAAATTTAAAAAAAGATACTAAAAAAATTGTAAATGTACATAATTCAAGTGTAAAATGTACATCCAGCCTTTCTTTTGGATCCACTGGGATTTCACCCCACACCCAAGAAAGGCACTTGGAATAAATCCCCATCTCCAACTTTGTTTCCAGCCATTTGCTGCCTATGGTTGATGCTCTAACAACTGTACCTTTTGTCGTAGGCCAGTCCATCATTGGACCCCTCCCCTGGAATGTTCTTCTCTCTCCCTTTGGCCTGTTTAACCCTTTGAACTCCCTACCCCTCAAAAGAAACTATATGTATTAATTTATTTTGTAATTGACAACTGCCTGTATGTTTTAGACGGGGAGGATCTAGAAATACTTTTTGACCATTGGTTTTAGGCTCCTTTGCTGCAGAAATTTTAGTACAAAACCGTTTCAGAGGCCTTAAGCAATTAAGATACAACTTCCCACCAGTGTGTGGAAGCTTGAGGAAACTCTGATGCACCATTTCCTGTGTGTAAAATGGCATATTATATCAGGGGGAGCCACGAGAGTAAATATTAGGAGCACCTTTCAGCCAGAGATTTTGAAGCACTTTAGGAACATGAATACACTTATTCTTATTCATGAAACACACACATCTATTGATGCTGATCATAAAATCCTTTCTGAAGCATTCCTGTGTAGCTACACTTGCCCATGCATTTTCTCAATGGAGTCTAGCTTCCCTCGTGGTCTCCCTTTCTGGGCTGTAACTCAGTAACTCTACCCCTCAGAGTATGCCTTGGCTGCCTTCAGGAACAGGGATTTCTCTGTTCAAATCCACAGCATAATGAAACATTGTCTGCTACAATATCAAACGTGAGGTTTCCACTAAAGTAATTGGAAGGGAAAACATTCTGCCTACATCTAATAGCAGGGCCTGAAGTCAGAAACATGGAAATGGAAATGAGGTGGGGTTGGGGATGGTGGGCAGATCATCTGAATGGAACTAGAAGGAAAATTTGCTCTAAACTGAAACACTTAAGTTGGGGGCTGAAATGAAGACAGTGTTTTGGTTGGTTCCAGTGTCTAGCAAGGAGAAGCAGATTAGAGCTGAAGAGACTTGAAGTCTAGACAACACTCTTCCACTAATTAATCTTGACTCATTTGCCAAATTATGGAAACTGTTGTGTAGAGTGACTCTTAAACATGTACTCTGCATAAAGCACAGGTGAGGCACTAAAATAGATCAGAAAATACAGTAAACTTATACACCAGTGGTTTTCAGCCAGGTTGGTTATAGAATAAAAGTGAATCACATCAGAAGCTTTTTGCTTAGACATATCCCGTATTTCTTCCTTCTAACGTTAAGATTTTAAGTAATTTATTTGAAACATTATATGCTGATGTAACAAGAGAACAAGAGCAACACCAACACCACAATCCCAAAAGTGAACATCTATTGAATATGTTATATGTGCCTGGCACTGTGTTAAATTCTTTATGCACATTACACAATTAAATTCTCATAACAGTATGGGCTCTGTGCTATCCTCATTCCTGTGTCACAAATGAAGAGACTAAGCACATGAAGAAGTGTATTGAAGTGACTACTCCAGTTACACAAAGTCACTCTGTACATTTTCAAAAACTGGGGAGGAGAGGGTAAAATAATCATAGTCTTCACTTCAGAGTTCCATGCCAAGGAAATTATTCCAATGTCCCTCCTTCTCCTTAATCCCACACACTATCTTCTTCTGTCAATGAAAGAGCACAGAACTCTGCTTTACCATGACCTCTTCTTGAATATAGATCTGATTTCAGCTAATTTCAATATGTAGACAACTTGAGCTAACATCTTAAAAGGTATAGCAAGCAGTTCCCTGGACTAGAAGCCTGTAAACATAACCTCGGTAACCCTCAGATAGATCTCTTAATCTCCTTTAGCCCTAGGCGCTTCCTCTTCTATAATATAGGGGAGCTTGGCTAGATGGTCTCTAAATTTTCCTTCTACAATTAACATTTTCTGTTGAGGGGGGGTTGTCTTCTTGATCTAGTTGTTAGGAACTATTCTTTCATTTTAAAAAATCAATACAGGTAGCAGGTTATAGACTAGTGGTGGCAAAGGGGCTTCCAAACCTTATGATCTTGCCAAGTTGGTGGTTTTTAGGAGAGTTTCTGTATCAGTTGATCATAATAAAGTAATCAAATAAGGAATGGACAGATTTTTTTCTATAAAGGAATAAAGACAAAAGAATAATGTGAATTCCAGTTTACCAAATCTCTGGGTCAAAGCAGGACACTAAAATTGTTAAGAGAATGGACATTAAAGATATTATTACGGCTTATAATTATATAATTATTTATGTGATTACTTAACATTTATCTTACAGTCTAAGCTATAAACTCCATGTAAGTAGGGACTATAACTATTTTGTTCACATATCACCTGCATGCATAATGTCCAATACCAAAGTGCTGAATAAATGAATAATAGATTAAAAATCAGCCCTCCTTCCTAATTATAAGAAACTCAACTAAGCATCTCATCTCTGCTATTTTCAAATTCATCTATAAAACCAGGATAATTGTAATGACTACTTTTTTGGGATTTTTCAGAATAAAGTCATATACGTAAGCTATGATAAAACAGTGGGTAAAATAAGAATAACAAGTTTGACATCTTACATACTCTCTTCCACCCTCCCTCCCAAGTTCTCCAGACCAATTGCATGAAATAGTGAATTGTGGTTAGTGAGTCTGGGATGAAGACACCCCTGCTTAGACTCCAAGCCAAATAGGTCCCCATCTACCTCATTCGGGCGTGAATAAACTCAAGACTGGCAAAGCCATGAATCAACAGTTGGCCTCTCTTACATTGGGAAGGATCTCACACTGCCTAGTCTAAGAGAATGTGTGCACCCTAGGAACTGGCTAAATCTAAGAGAGAATGGAGAAGAGAAGTGGGTGCCATGTGTTCAGGACTCCTTTGCCAATCACTCCAAGCCAATCAGATTACACATTCTATATCCCCTGAAGAAGCATAGGTGGGGAAAAGAAAAAGCAAGATTTAGAGTGCTTTTAATATTTCCAAGAAGACAGATGTTTTTATTTAATGGCCCTGCTCAGAAACACTGGAAGAGAGAAAATGGAATCCCTCACAAAAGGTAATACTGACTTCCTAGGATTTCTTGTGAGGTTTACAGGTAAATTACACTTTTTTCACTTATTATTATTATTATTATTAAGTAGGCTTCATGCCCAGTGTGGAGCCCAACCCAGGGCTTGAACTCATGACCCTGAGATTCAAACCTGAGCTGAGGTCAAGAATTGGATGCTTAATTGATTGAACCATCCAGGAGCCCACACTGACTTCTTAATTGACTTCCAGTATCACTTCTCTCTCAAACCATTCTGTTTGAGCTCCATAATAATCTAGTGGTGGCTTCTATTCTTAACAGTTAAAATTTATATGTGCCAAGAATCAGCTGTATTGACTCCCAAATCTGTTTACACTAATGTAATTGATGATTCATAAAGGGCTACATAACACATCAAATATGATTTTGTAAAGAAAAAAGGGTTTTATTTCTTTATTAAGTTAATATTTTGGAAGAATGCAAAGGCAAGCCTCACCAAATGGTATGTGCCATAGATACCATTGTAAAAGATTGGGGAAAACAAAAGTCTAGAGGGCTTTTACCTTCAGATTATAGTTCATTTTCCTTTCATTTTCTCTCTATTGAAGCACAAACAAAAGTTATAAATGAATGTACTAGTATATTATGTGTATAGCTTATGAACAAAAGATGACAAAAAAGTTTTATATTTTGGACTCATATCTGAATGCAAGGCCTTAGCCCTTAATCAAAAAACTGGTAAAAGAAAGGTTGATTCATATGCTTGAAGTTAATTATTAAGAAATATTTTTATTTTTATGACTTGTCTAAGAAGACTCCAGTTGAATGGTGAAAATCAATTTTCAAGTGAAATTATGAATATTACAAAAGGTTCAGGAACGTTACTTGTTTGAATCATAGTCAAAGACATTTACAAAGATCTGGCTCAGATATGTTAACAACTGGAGAAGAGAAAAATTAACATGATCCCGACACCATAGGAGATTTAAAAGTGATTGATTTTAATCTCAAGGAATTCAGAGAAAGCCTTAAGAAAATTGATGACTACTATGTTTTTGCAAAAAAGTGATTCCTTTTTGATTGTGCTAGAAAAATCCTGATTGTTTTAGACAAAATGGCTTCTACCTTATTTTTATAACAGTGCTTGGTATATATCAAAACCTGAACAATGATATGTGTCCACATAAGAACATATTACTATTAGTAGAAGTACTTGTATTTACCTTTGCCCTCTACCTAAATGCAGATATGAAGGGGCCAGTTTGGTCTCATGACATCTTTTTTATATGTATTGCTCCCATAAAACCAGCACTGGTTATGACTGCCTGCCCAGAATAAAAAGTGCTCCCCTGTAAATCTATTTTTGCAGAGGAATGATCACCCAATTATTTACCTAATCTTTCCCCAAGTGCCCATGTGTCCAGCAACAAACAATATCAGGAGCTGATCTGATAGCTCAGTCCTTAAACTAGGGTATACCATAAATTCAACTGATTTCCATAAATGTTTAATGGAAATCATTCATTTAGTTATTTACTACTCTCCTGATTTTAAAAGAAAATGGAAGAAAAAAAAGAGAGGGAGGGAGGGAATGAAGGAAGAAAGGAAGGAAGGAAGAAAGAGAAGGAGAAAGAGAAAAAGAAGAGAGAGAAAAAGAGAAAACTTTCAGGAACTTATAAGTAATTGAAGTACACAGACACACAAATAAATATCTCTTATTTAGGGTTTCATGAAAGAAGCGGAATGAATTATAAATAGGGAAAGTTGCCTGTGATTCTGAGTCTACCTGGGTGTTTAGAAAGAGGGATATTTCAGAAATGGGGTGCGATTCTTTCAAAAAGGAAGTTTTGGTGGTTTTACATTGGGCCTTTAAGTAAAAGTAGAATTTTGACAGATTAAAGTGAATGAGGAAGAACATTACATTTCAAGCAGGACTGGGAAAGACAGGGCATACATAGAGATGTATGGTTTGGTGTGGCTGAAATGAAAGCTGTATGTGCCTGAGTTGAAAGTAGAGTGTAGAAGTAATAGAAAATGAATCTAGAAAACTATAGGATAATATTTAGCATAGCATAAATATTAGAATATCCTCAGTTAAATTTTCATTGAGGAATTTGGTTTCATACTACAAGCTTGTGGTTTTCAATATATCCTGAGATCAGCAGGATCAACAACACTTAGGAACCTGGAGATGCAAATTATTGGATCCTACCCAGACCTATTTTTTAAAGATTTTATTTTTTAATCTATTTATTCATGAGACACACACACACACACACACACACACAGAGATAGAGAGAGAGAAAGAGAGGCAGAGACATAGGCAGACAGAGAAGTAGACTCCCTGCAGGAAACCCAATGTGGGACTTGATCCTGGATCCCAGGATCCCGCCCTGAGCCAAAGGCAGACGTTCAACCACTGAGCCACCCAGGCACCCCCTACCCAGACCTATTGAATCAAAAACTATAAGACTCATAGCAGTCCATGTTTTGATGAGTTATCTAGGTAATTTTGCTATAACTTTGAGAATAGGGTCTTAGGCAAAGGATTATTCAGAAAAACATGATCAGATTTGAGTTTTCAAATGACCACATTTGCTACTGGTAAAGAATGAATTGAATATTGCAAACCTGGAGACCCCTTGGAGCTATTGCTATAGTCAGAGAGAAGCAAGAAGGCTATGAGCAGCACAAGTGGAAGGAGGAGGGTAGGAGGGCAAGAAAGAACTGATGGTGGAAGGTAGTCAAACCCATCAAATTTCACTGATGAATGAAAGTGGAAGATTGAGGTGGTACAGAAGATGGCAGAGTCCAAGTTGACTTTTTCCCCCTAGTCTGAGGGATTCAATTGGTAGGGAGTATCCTTCCAAGAACTGCAGGCACAGAGAGTAAAGATCCTTCAACTAAGTAGTCACAGAGCTTCTGATCAGTCTTAGAAGAACCATGAATGGAAATCTATCTCACTATATTCACTAATCATTCATTCATTCATTCATACAGGTAATATTAATTATCTATAATGTGTCAGGCACTTTGATGGTCACAAGAGATAGAGAGATGGATAAGATATTGTCCCCTTCTCAATAAGCTTTTGAGCTACCTGAAGGACATACCTAAGAAGGAGACATATAGTGAAAAGGAGACCAATCCAAACTTAGGGACAATTCCCGTTGGACTAAATATGGTAGTCCTCATATTTTTGTCCCTTGTTATTTATCTAGCCTCTCCTCTAAGTTAACATCTCCTTTCAGATTCTCAGAAGAGAAATTGGTTGGAAATTGTAGAAATTGGTTGAAACTGTGGAAATTGGTTGAAGGGACATCAGGCACTTAGAGATTTCTTGGCTTCCATAAGATCAAGTGGCACCTCAGTTCTGTCAGCTTTTAATATATATTTATCTATATGTACATATTTTTATATTAATAATGGTTATCTTTGGGTGGTAAGTCACTGATTTTACTTTTTTTTATACCTTTCTGTATTGACTAATTTTTTTATACTGAACCAGTATGAAAATAAAATATATTAAAAACTTCTAAATATATGCCAAAAAAGAAATAATGGTATAAAAATACTAAAAGGACCAGCATGACAAGCAGGATGAGATGAAGAAGAATCATTTCTCATTATATAACATCATATGTAATATGATCTCATCTAACTGCTGTTAATAGATTCAGGTAAGTAGTAATAATAACAATATAAAAGATTTCATGGAACTTGGTGACTCCATTAGTTAAGCATCTGACTCTTGATTTAGGCCCAGGTCATGATTTCAGGGTCATGAGATTGAGCCCCTCATCAGGCTCTGTGCTCAGTGCGGAGTCTGCTTGAGATTCTCTCTCTCCCTCTGTCCCTTCCCTCACCTGCATGTGTACATGTACATGTGCTCTCACTAAATTAATTAATTAATTAATTGATTGATTGAATCTTCAAAAAAAATTTCTACCTCAATGGAAAACTATGCAATATCTAAAACACATTATCGCAAGTTATCCAATTCTGCTTCTATGGGAGCTGTTTTACAACTCTGTTCCTTATAGATAACTGATAGAAATGCAAAGCAATTCTTGTCCATACACATGTAAACTTTGTCAGTTATATCCAGTGGAAGTTTAAGTGATTTTCCTCCCCACTCCGGAGGAGACTAATATTTCCTCCATTTGCATGTTCATTTTAACATTCCTGATGGAGGAACATGTCTGTATTTGGAATCTCCATCGGATTGGGTTTTAACACCTCACTAGTTTCCTAATTAATGAATTAAATGAAAATCTTTAAAACGGCTCTCTCTCTCTCTCTCTCTCTCTCTATATATATATATATATATATATACACACACACACATATATATAATAGTATATGTATGTATGTATATAGAATCAAAAACTATGAGACTTACAGCATGGGATATATATATATATATCATATATATGATTTTATATATCTTTTGGAAATCACCTTTAACAATTATCATGTTAGTAATATTTACTAAGAAATTTCTGTGTGCTTTGCCCTATTCTAAGTCACTTAATATGCCTTAATTCATTTTACCTTTGCCATCTGTGTGAGCAGCTAATGTCAATTCCACTTTCCAGATGAGCACCCAAAGCTCACTAAAAGTGAGGCCATGTATCCAAAATGAAACATGGAGTATGTGATGGCATATAATTCAAATTCCAGCTGAGTCCAGGTATGTGTTTAGCCATACAGTGTCAGGCCATGTTTTTGAGATGAGAAAACTCAACCTCTGCATGGTTAAAATACCTCCTACTCTTCCACTTATTCAATTAATATTTTGAATACCTCCTATGAGTCAGACACCATGCTAGGTTTGGGAACACAGAAGTTAAAAAAAAAAAAAGATAAGTAGAGAAAATCCTTGATTTTTATGAAGTCTAGAATCTTGTGATAATTGACTGCAAATCCAGTGCTGGTGTAGCCAGACAACTTATTTCCTTTAAAAGATTATTTTCCTCAAGCTTTTTTTTTTTTTTTTTTTTTTTTTTGGTAACCATTTCCAGTCAACAAGGAACATTCAATGGACTGGAATTATAACTTCTAGTAAGAATACCCTGACATCATCTTGCATCCTCCTGTCGCTTGGTGAAGAGTGTATTCAAATAAGTCCAGAAAGGGAGATGACTAACAAGCTCTTTGCAAATCTCTAAGAAAAGCATCCTATCCAGCCTCCCACTGAAAATGCCATGTCCTCTAGAATGCATTTTTACGGCTTTCCTATTTACTGGATTCCTGCTTAAACTTAACCCTGATCTTCAAAACTCTGTTCAGTCTTCAAAGCCTTTCTGAAGTCTTCTCTGATCCCATCTCCAGCCCCCACCAACTTTATAAAGTAGCTTCTCTTTCCACTCTAGCATCCTCTGGCTCTTGAATATTTCTAATCATCCACTCGTCACAAAGAAGCACCATGGCTTATTCAATTTTCCATCCCAGCACCTGGTATGTTAAAAGCCAGGAGTAGCCTGAGGCATGAGGTGCCTGAACAATTCTTCCCATACGATTTATGTAGAACAACTTTCACTTCTCCCAATACACAGCATTCTGTTTTAGTTCTAGATCTTTGCATTTACTGATCCCTCTGTCCACATTCGTCTCTCTTTATCTCCTACAAGTTCTTAAGGATTTCTGTTAAGACATGAATTCTACCTGAAGTTTTCCCTAACCTTGAATTAAGTGCTACTTCTGTGTGCTCTCCTATGACCTCAAATTTCCCCGATTATATTACTTTTGACTCTGGAGTCAATTATCTATTTTTATATCTGGATTAATTAATTAATTAATTCGTCAAATCCTTACAGGCAGGAATTCCATCTGTTTTTTTTTTCATTGCTTTATCTTCAGATTCTAACCAGTAATAAGTACATATAAGTATGTGCTTATTTACCTATATGTGAATATGTATGAAATGAGGAGAAGCACAATTTGTTCATGCTTGCTGCTATCTCAAAGGAATTACCCTTAGGGAACAACAAGATGGAGTAAAAAAGATCAGCTTTGGAGTTAGAACTGTGAATTCTATTTCTGACTCAGTCATTTATTGGCTGTGTGACCTTAGGCAAATTGCACCAATATGTTATACCTTAATTCCTTTATAAGTAAAATGAGAATAAAAATCTCTACTTCATCCTATTGTTGTGAGGACTAAATGAGATAATGTATGTTGATGCTAAGTAAGCTCTTAATAAATATCCATTTCCTTCCCTTTCTATTTGTGGCCAGTGCAAAATTATAAAGACAGCATTTGGGCACATAACAGGATATCCTACATGAGTAGGAATGGCTTCCCAGGGTAATAGATGGTGTTGCCAACAATAGTGAGGAGAATGAGAGGAAACTGTCACATAAACGAACCTTCTCAAGGTTTCACCCTCAAGGGTTCAATGTAAGGTTCAAAGGATGACTTTGAACATTAAACAGCATCATGAAAAACCCAACAATGTTCCCAGCTGTGGCACCTAATCAACACACATTCCTAAAAGCAAGGTGGTTCACTGAAAGGCAGGAGCCCTGGGGTCAGCACTGAGTGAAAGGTTAACTCTGATGTATGGTATGCAAATCATGTACCAGTGACAGTATTGGATCCTCCTTTTTCCTACTCTATCCCTGGCCTGGGATAGAGATTGTGAAGGGGGTGTAAGCTTCATCTACAGTATTGTGCTGTGTTCTGTTTCCCCCAGGGGCATTTTAAGGCTTCCAGGTTTCTATCAGGTCACTCCCATAGCACCTGCGAATGTCCACATGTTGTAACTACAAGATAATTAGCAAACAAAACTTCCCCAGACAAATATAATAATTAGGACCAAAATAAGGGATACGATGCATGCAATGCTTTTGGGGCTCAAAACTTACCTTATATTTCCAAACAGTGATCTGACATTTCAGTTCTCTTGCTTCAGGAAAAGACCTACTTTTATGCCTCGTGGGTGACTAAACTCATTGGCAGATGGTCAACCAGGTGAAACAGTGAATTCATGCTAAAGAAGTTCTACCTTCATTTTCTGGTGATTAAAAACTGGACACACAAAAATACCTTGCTTGTAAGAAATAAGTCAGTTCCTGGAGGTTTTTTGGTCCTGCTTCCAAACTCCTATCCTGGCTGTGGCTATTAACACAACTTTAGAATATGCTGCTACCATCCTGCCACAAACACAGCAAAAATGGGGAATTCACCAGAGAAAATAAGTAGCACTGTAGCCATGGAAAAAGTGTTCGATTGGGAAGCTAGACTTCTGGATGCTTTTTGTGCCCAAATGTTCTGCTACCTTGGTGGTGAGCTTGGTAAAGAGAATAATGTACATTCAGGGTTTACTTCACTCTGGGTCTTTATGCTATCTCCTTAAATATATATCTTATATTTTAATCTTCCTTGCCAATGCTAGCTATAATGCCCTATTTCATACATGAGGAAATGGGTTCAGAGTGGTAGATTATTGTGTCTAAAATCACAACTTGCTGGATTAGACTTTGAACCCAATTCCATGTTCCTTCAACCATATCATGCTGCCTTGCAAATATCCTGCAATATTTACCTTTTTTTAAAAAAAATTATGCTTTAAATACTAATGGTCACCTTATAATCAACCTCACAAAACCTATTCCAGTCCAGTGGGCATGTACTTAATACCAGTAAGGCAGACATAGTACGTTTTTATTGTTGGATAGCTTCACATGTATTTCTCATTTGACTTTAGACAAATCACTTGCCTGGTCTATATATACCTTGTTTTCTACTTCTGTGAAAAATGAAATTTAAACTACGTGATTCCTTAGATTCCTCTCAACCCTCATATTCTAATATGGAAAGTAACCAGTCCTGTTACATGTTTCATATATTCACATGTAGTAGGTTTAGTGTGAACATCATACACTGTTAAAGGGGCTGGGTCCTTCTGACCATAGCCTCTGGTTACATTTATTCCGTTTTCATTGTCCTTCATTCTCCTTCTACTAACAGGAAGTAAGTTCTCGTATCTGACTTCTCCCATAACTTTATCCATATCTTGCCCTTGGCACTTGCCACCTTCTGTTTCCTATGGTGGTTAATGGTGGGCATATCTTATCTCTCCTACAACCTTGTAAGTTCTATGAATTTCCTCCAATTCCTCACAAGGGCTAGCATTCCCCAGGACATCCAGACCAGTGTCATCCCTGCAGGTGCACTATTGGTATTCCCTGTTTATTTGTGTTGAAATAGAAATCTGAAGTATCACAAGACTTTTACCTAATTTAAACTTGGGTTCTACATGTAATATTGTGAAGAGGAAAAGAAATAACTTGAGAAGTTAGATAGTGCAAAGTTTCAATAACAAATGTTTATGATGTTTTATAGCAGGGCTTTCCTTGTTGTCTAGGCTGGAAGATTCTGTCTTTAAAAATAATTTATAATCTGTCATGGTCTGATGCTTTTGCAAAGTATAAAAAATGAATTACTAGAAAAATTACATTTAAAAGATATCAAAATACAAATTGAAAATTTGTATTATTAGATTCAACAGAAACAAAACTACTTTGTCAATTTGCTATAAAGAGCCTAAACACTTACTCTTAATTTCTGTGCTTATCTCGTGGACTGACAACAAATGGCTATTTAGAGGTACCATTCTTGGACCATGCTTGGAAGAACACTGTCTGCTTTACCATTTACACAGTAATTTGAGAGGCCTGATAGGGGCTGGGTTGTATCATCTGGGTGAAAATTTCAGGCATTAGATGAAGAAGGAACTAGTAGGGGCCAACTGTGTATCTTCAGCCTCTCTCTGGTTTTTGGAAAGAAAGACAAAGATCAAGGATGAAAAGTCAAGGGATTTTGTCTTTACTCTTTGTTCTCCAGCTGAAGAAATCACTTCCCATAAAACTCAAGTTTTGGTGGAGCTAGTGCAACAGTCAATGTTGGCTCCATATTCTTAATAAAGAAAAGAACATTTAATATCTATTTATGAAGGTTTAATAAATGTAATATTACCAGCTCATTTGTAAGCCTTCCACTGTTACTAATTCATTTATAGTCTATGGTTTTACCCTTTGAGGCACTTTCACAAAAACATTTATTTAGTCTTTCCCAAAACCCAGTGGGTAGGTATTAGCATTATCCTTATTTTGCAGGTGAGAAAATGTTAAATGACTTACCAGGTCACTCAGTTACTAATCCATTGAACTGGAATTCATACCAGGCCTGACTCTGAAGCCCATTCTCTGTCCACCAAATTCATTGCTTCTCTAGTTAATCTTCTCTTTTAATACTTAGGAACATTCCTAAAAGCAATAGGAAATGTACAGGGAACTATAGAGAATTTTCTTTTCAATAAGCAGGAAGAAAATATCTTCCCACAAAGCCCTGGGATAAGAATCCTAGACATATCTTTGTGAATGTTAGATGGTCATACAACTACTGTATTTATCTTGTAACTTTTACCACCATAGAGTATAATCAGATATATTAGTGTCATAGGTAGATTCTTAATAAGTAAGCTGCAGATGCTACCCTTGCAACCTCTCATTTATAGACTCTAATTATCATTAATGAATAGTTAAGAGTATCCAATGTGATTGTCTAAGACAATTGAAAAACAGATCCATTCATTATAATGATTCACTTAGCGCATACTAAGGAAACATCTAGTATTTTCACTTACCTAAACTGACGACATTGTCCCAATTTACTGTGGAAAGCATCCATTGAGAGAGGAGAGATGGTTTTACCAGCTACTCATATGTTGCAACTGATTTTCTTCTCTTCCCCATCTAAATATGTTTTCAAAGAATGAAGTAAAAGTCTTTGACATTGGGGCTCCTGGGTGGCTCAATTGGTTAAGTGTCTGCCTTTGGCTCAGGTCATTATCCCAGAGTCCTGGGATTGAGCCCCACGCCATGTGGATCCTCCTCTCTTAACAGGGAGCCTTCTTCTCCCCCTCCCCAACTGCTCGTGTTCTCTCTCGCCATCTCTCTCTCTCTCTCTCTCTCTCTTTCTCTCCCTCCCTCCCTCTCAAATAAATAAATAAAATCTTAAAAAATAAAAATAAAATTTTAAAACGTCTTTGACATAGACTTTTGGTGAGAATATATTTTTAGAATCTCCCATAAAGTGGTGATAAGAGGAAGGAGGTTTCTTTTTTTATAAATTTATTTTTTATTGGTGTTCAATTTGCCAACATATAGAATAACACCCAGTGCTCATCCCATCAAGTGCCCCCTCAGTGCCCATCACCCAGTCACCCCCACCCCCCGCCCACCTCCCTTTCTACCACCCCTAGTTCGTTTCCCATAGTTAGGAGTCTCTCATGTTTTGTCTCCCTTTCTGATATTTCCCACTCATTTATCTCCTTTCCCCTTTATTCCCTTTCACTATTTTTTATATTCCCCAAATGAATGAGACCATATAATGTTTGTCCTTCTCCGACTTATTTCACTTATTTCACTCAGCATAATACCCTCCAGTTCCGTCTATGTCAAAGCAAATGGTGGGATGTTTCTTTTCATGATAGAAACAACCTGCTACTTATGCGGACTCAAGAGTGGGACTGCTACTGTAGCAGGGACTGCTACAACCTGCTACTTACACGGACTCAAGTATGTGACCATTACTTCAGACTCTCAACCCAGACTTCTAATTCCAGTTTCATCCTTAGGAGATATTTTTCCAACAGAAAGGCTCAAATGAGCTCTGTTTATAGGTGAGGAAACTGAAGGTTCCAGGAGTAAACTGACTTTTCCAAAGTTACATAAATAACAGCAAAGGTGAACTGCAATTCTATCTGAATCTACTTACTACAAAGAACCCAAATTTCACTTAACACGTAAACCAACTGCACATGTCTCTGCTTCCTATTTCAACTGGCAAGGACCACATCTACTTACTCATTTCTCTATCCCAGAATGAGGTACAGTGCCTAGTACTTAATAGATGCTCAATAAGTGTGTTACATTGAATTAGGTTAGCAAAAATACCAAGGTGGCACCTTTTAAAACTCATTTTGATTATGCACATTTGTAGGCCTTGTCGGAATGCTGATAAGATGGGGTAGAAGCATGTGTAATTCCTCTCGCCTTTTATAATCTTTGCCATGAAGGAAATATAATAGCACTCAAGATTCCTATTACTACTGTCAGAGGGATGAATGACTCAAAGACCTATAAACTTAATATACAATTAATATCATGCCTTGCTTTTGTCATGGATTTATTGTTCCACATTTTGACTGTCAAGACAGGTATCTCAACTTTGACCTTCTGAGCTAATGAGACTACAAAATAGAAGATGCACAGAAGAAAGAAAATAAAAATTACGGTAAATTTAAAAGTCAAGATGCAATGGTCTATTACTATTCTATCATTTAAAAAACCCAGAAGCGTTCTTTCTTTCTTGCCTCAGAATTGAAATGTAGGCCAGGCTGAGGTACTGCATATATCACATGGAATTCCCAATTGCAGAGATTTTAAATCAAGGTGGTATTTAGTGAAAGCAGCCACTAGGGCTTGTCCAGACCTCATTGACTCCCCATAAAATAGGACAGGTTCTCATGAAGGCACTTTACCTTTCTGACCATCTAAGGGGCTGTTTGTGATTCCTGCACATATACTTCTTTTTCTATTTTCTTATTTGAAGGGGATAAATAAATGAGTATAGACACACACACACACACACACACACTGAAAAAGTGTTGAGAGGAAATACTTATGAAGACTTGAAAGATTTCAACCAAAGCTCACAGTGAGAAGGCATTTGATTTTGACCTGCTACTAGATCAGATCATGCCTTTTTTTCCTTCTTTTAGAAATATAACAGAGCCATACACAGGGCCAATAACAAAGAATATTATAAGGTAATGTTGTGTGAAGTGTGAAAAGAATTCATGTTATCCAAGCCTTCCAGAGGATTTCAAGTAATTCCATATATTTTCAAGAGAAAATCTCTATATTTGTCCATGCGTCCATGCTTCTATCTATCCATCCACACATCCATCCATCTATCCAAACATTCAGTATTTGAACCTCCACCTAGGTGCTAGCTATGATGTTAGACACACGGAATTGAGTGATAAACAAGGCAGACATGATCTTTTGCCTCCAGGAAAGATGGACAAATATGCAGATATAATTTAATCAGATTATGGGTTTGATAAACAGAGACTACTATAGGAGTATAGAGGAGGTTAAATTTCCCTGGAGGAGATGATGCTTGATCTGAACACTATGGATCAAGAAGTAGTAATCAAAGACAAAACAAACAAAACAGAAACACAAAAAGTAACAATATATTTGGAATTCCAGGATTAGTGTGTGTTGTTGTCAAAGCAAAGAATCTTGAGAAAATGTATTTGGGGATTTGCAAAGAGTTCAGTCTAGTGAAAGGGGTAGAAATGGTGAACAATGTGGAGAGCACTCAACTTGGACTCTGCCACTGAAGTAACTCTATGAACTTTAGGAAATTCCCTTACTTTCTTGGGCCTCAGCTTCTTCATCTGCCAACCATGGAGGTTTGTTTAGATGACCTCTCACTTCCTTTCTAGCTTCTATAATCTTATGAAATCTCTTAGGAACAATGGACTTCTTGAAATACAGTTGCCTCTAAACAAACCAGAAATCCTACAAGTCAATAACTCAAGTGATGCTCTTAACACAATTGTTCAATAATCAGATTCATTAGTTCCACTTGCTTCATTTATAGACTGAGCTTTCCTTTTGGAAGAACTCTCCTACAATGTTTCTTGTTCAAGAATTGTCTTGAGCCATAGTTGTGATAGAGGGCTGGTGGAAGGTGAGGGGAAGGTTAGAAATAGGAGTCCAATGGAAAGGAACTCCCAAATTTTCTTTAGAGAGGGGAAGACCCAGAGTCAGTAGTTCAGTGAGGTGGTCTTGGAGAAATTATTCGGCTTCAAATGTTCTTTTTCTCCCTTTTGAGAGTCCTTATACCCACTCTAAAATGACAGAGGAAAAAAATGACAGAGGTATTCTCACTATGACAAACTCTTGAAGGCTTGGACAACACATCTTGTTAGCAATTGAGTTAGGAACCTCAGTTTCCTCATCCATAGAATGGGGATAGCAAAATGGCTTCAGAGAATTGTTGCAAGTAGGTAGTGCGGGTGAAGAACTTACATAGCGACTTGCATTTCTAAGTGCCTTCCATGATTAATTCATTTCATCCTCACAACAGCCCTGTGAAGTATTGCAATTATTGTCTTCATGCTTTAGGAAGAAACAAGGAGGCTCAGAGGTTAAATAACTTGGTCAATACCAAATGGTTCCTATAGAGTGGTGGCAAGACTCATTCCAGATTGCCCAACTCCACAGCGCATTTCCATAATGGATGTGCTAAATCTAGTAAATATTGTGATTCTCTTCTCCCATTATCCGAAGACAATTCGCCTTTTGTATTAATGGCAGAAATGTCATATCTTACCTGTGATAACAGGATTTTGTCTCCACCACTATACAATGACCCGCTAGACCATCACCAAAAATGAAAGGTTTTGGCTGTGATTTGAGGTCAGCTTTTCTTCATGGAGTCTGGTCATAATTATTAGCTGCTACATGACTAAGCATGATGCCTATCCATGGAATCAATGTAGCACCTATTGAGATCATTTCAATACTTCAGGTTTCTCCCTCCAGAACGGCTTTGTGCTAATCGTGTTTGCTTTCCTCTTTGCATCACAATGGTAGTTTCTATTTTAGATTTTTATTGTTTATTACAACTTGGAGAAATTCCTATTCCAGTTCTAATCTGGCCTTGGCCATGTTTCAAAGGCTCTGAAACCTCTAGTCAATCTGGCTTCATTCACCCTCTGGCACTGGCATTTGTCCTTCCCAGAGAGGAAAACAGGCTCTCTACCCACCCCTTAAAAACAAGTAGGTAAGAAGGGAAGAAAGATCTCCTTGGATTATACCAGGAGCAAAGTTGGCTAGGAATAAAACAAATTTAAAGTCTAATTCCTGTCTGGTAAAATTAGTTCAAATAATTATCTCCAGATTTCTTTTTATCTCCAAAATTAGAAGTGTTAATCATAGATGTAATTCTATAAAAACATTTTTGATTTTACAATGAATACAGTGATAACTTTTGCTTCCACAGCGCATTTCACTGGGGATGTTCAATGCTCTCTCTATACCGTATATGTATTACCAGGCACTCTACCTGCCTATGAGGGGTCCAGAGGAAGTCCCTCTACTCTAATATCTGTTATAATAATGGTATTTTCAGGGATCTTTTTTTAAAAAACCCTCATTTCATCTCCATCATAACTTTGTGACACCGCTATTCTCATTATTCTCATTGGAAAATAGATCAAACTGAGGATCAGGAAATCAAAGAATATTCCTCAAAACCTCAGAGGTAGTAGGTAGGCCCCTTTGGTACTCAAATTCTCAAGTTATTTCTGCCATCCCAAGCTGTTGCTTTCTTAGCATTCCCATATACAGATTCTACTTAAAATGTTAGATAATATTTATTGAGCACTTACTGTGTCTCAGGCACTCTGCTAAAAGCTTTGGTTGATTTTAAATCACTAAATCTTCACAATAATTTTATGAAACGTTTACCATGATAATTGTCACTTTACAAACAAAGTCAGGTTTTGCACCATTAGTAATTTTTCAAAATCTCACAGGCAATTGTGGCCAATATCTCAGCATTTTCCAGAAATTTTTGTATCCAATCACCCTTAGAGGCAGTGGGGATACAGCAATGAAAAAAGCAGACCAAATGCTTTTTGCTTTCATGGATTTTGTGATCTACTGAATGGAAACAAAGTATAATACTTAGAATGTTGTTGTGGTTTAAGGATCATGAAGAAAAACCAAAGTAGAGACAAGGAATTAGGTGTCACTGAGCTACATCTGAACTCTCTCATTATTATATGTGCTACCTTCTCCCTTCTGGAAGGTCAAGACACTTACAAGATGCTGACCATTTTATTCCTGTAATATAAGGGGGGGAGTCATGTTCAAGGTAGAATGGATGGCATGTTAGTAATCCTTTTTTGGGTGAAGTCCAAACCTCTAGACCAGAGTGAAATCGTAGGAGATCAGACTGGAAAGACGAGTTGGGACCAGATTACACATGGACTGCAAAATCAGGTAAAAGGTTTTGAACTTAACTTGGCAGATAACAAGTTTTTAAAAATGGAAATGATTAATTTGGAACTATTTTTCAGAATGACAAGGAGGAAGGAAAGTCCTCAGGTGAAAAGTTTGCAGTGGTTCCTGTTTAAAGCAACATGGTCTTTAAAAGTTTGGTGGAATGAAGACAAAAATCCACCATGAGGGAAGTGTTGAAAGTACACTGGCAATTGATTATTTGTGGGAAAAGAAAGTGAGGATGAATACAAGTAAAGAAGTGTGGATTTGCTAGGAAGTTAATAAAATACAAAGTTGGAGTCCCTGATTTGTACAGACCCTTTCCAAGGACCTAGTAGGGACTCTACCAAAGTTAACAAGTGTTGCCAATTCCAAGGACATTTGCGATAAATCACTTCAAAAGAAAATATAAATGCTGTGAAAAAACTTTGATAGAAGTTTTCCAAC
This sequence comes from Canis aureus, assembly GCF_053574225.1. Lineage (NCBI taxonomy): Eukaryota > Metazoa > Chordata > Mammalia > Carnivora > Canidae > Canis > Canis aureus. The sequence goes on along the minus strand of NC_135624.1, from coordinate 27,639,774 downwards.
TAAACAAAAGTTCTCCTAGTTTATATGACATGATCAATGAGTTGAGAAGCTGAAAAGAGTCCAATAAGATATCAATAACAAAACTCAATTGCTATCAACAGTGATAGAAAGAAGACAGAGTTATCTTTATTTTTTTCTTTATAAGGCCAAAAAAATGTAAGAAAAGGGATCCCTGGGTGGCGCAGCGGTTTGGCGCCTGCCTTTGGCCCAGGGTGCGATCCGGGAGACCCGGGATCGACTCCCACGTCGGGCTCCCGGTGCATAGAGCCTGCTTCTTCCTCTGCCTGTGTCTCTGCCTCTCTCTCTCTCTCTCTCTGTGATTATCATAAATAAATAAAAATTTTAAAAAATGTAAGAAAAAAATACTACAGAGTTGTGACAAGCAGTTAACAGTTAAAAATTTGTGTTAATGAATTGTGTGATTATAGAATTTATCAGGATTTTTAATTTATAACTTGTTTTAATTGCTTTCCTCATTCTAAATGATTACTTTTGAGTCTAATTTATATTCATAATGCTGTATTAAAAATTTTAAAGCTTCAGTTCCCATAAAACTTGGGTCTACCAATGCAGATGAATCACAACTCAATAATCTAAGACTAAAAAGATGGTAATAGAGACATGTTTCAAGAGGGATGAAAAATACTCAACATTATATAAGTTGGCCATAGGAGCATGTGGGATGCTGAGGGGGTGATCAGTAGGCAACTGGGTGTTAGCCCCTCAGGTTAGGAGAGAGTGGAAAAGAGATAATCAGAGCATGTTTGGGGAGAGGCCTGACCACATTAGGTATGTATAGTTGAATGAAAGGTAGCTACAGTATTAAAGATGAAGCCTTAGAGAAATAAGGGGAAATTGGCCAGGACAAGAGCCTTCTCAAGATTATATCTTTCATCATAAATACAGCCAGACCAAATACCTTCAAGAAACTCTTACATAATGTCTAAGTTAAACATTAATGAGATCTGGAAAAGTCAGTCAAATATTCAAATTTGTGCCCATATAAGCAAAAATAAGGAATTTTAAGAACATCTGGATGACTTTTCGGTTTCTCTTTTTGACCTTAAGCACTAGTATGCACCTCTGCCTATTCTTCTAATTTGGGTCAAAAATCATTCAGAAGATGATCCCACAGCCTGATATGGTGGAAAGATCATAGAACTTGGAGCTACAGAGAAGTGATCCTTGTTCTTACAAATCCCACTGGCAAGTGCCAAAGACAAAAGCACTGGGCTCAGAAAACCCACTTCCTTTTCCCCCTGGGCACACAGAACAACTACATTTCTGTTTCCCCTGCAGTGGGATGAGGCCATCTGAATGAGTTCTGATGAATGAAATGTGGATAGAAGTGATATAGGCCAGTCACTTCCAGCCTGGTCCTACTCAGAATTTTCCAGAAAACTCTCAAGGCTTTCTCTCTTTTTTCTGCAGACATAATGCAGAAGATCTTCTGCAGGTTGCTGAGGTCATAAGATGCCAGAGCCATTCGATAGAAGGGACCTGGATCCCTGAATCTCTACTTGGAAGGCCACCTGATAAATATCCAATTAGAATATCATGTGAGAAATAGATCCCTTATTGTATAGAAATACTGAGCTTCTAAGGTAGTTTGCTTAATTTCTTGGAGTCTCAGTTTTCTCCTCTGAATATCCCACTGGGTTCTCATAGTGATTAAAATATATAACATATTGGAGTGCCTGGGTGGCTCGGTCAGTTAAGTAGCTGGCTCTGGAATTCAGCTCAGGTCATGATTTCAGGGTCCTGGGATTGAGCTCCATGTCTGACTCCCATGCTCAGTGGGGAGTCTGCTTGAGATTCTCTCTACCCCTCCCTCCACTCATGCTCTCTCTCTCTTTCAAATAAATACATGTTAAAAGAAATAAATATATAACATATCTACATATGCAAATATTCTACATTGATTCTTGTTCCTTTTATCCCATATTCGTATTCGAAGTTAGTCAGGCCTGGCTCACTGAACACCCCGAGGGCACTATCTGATTGTATCTGATGGATCTGTGTGTAGAGTACAACATGAACCAGGCCTGCTGAAGTTAAGCTACATAAGGTTTCAGAACGGAAAGCATATTTCCTTCCCAAGTGTCCATAACAAAAGAATTTGGTCTCATCTTTAATAAAAAGATTAAAGTGACAATGACTATAGGTAGGATAATCTATAGCTTTTCTATTATGGCTTTATAACTTACTCATGACATAAAAAAGAGATTTAATCTTTTCTTTAAATTGTTTTGCATAGTTTTTCTTCTCTGATAAAAGAAGACAGCCTTTAAGTATCTCAGCTGACATAAAGTAGGCAAAAGAAAACCTCCTGATCAATATTCAGCTTTGGCACTTACGTACATTTTATGTTGATTGGGACTTAAGCTCCTACCAGCAACTCTCGCTGCCAAAATCACATTTTCTCTTCAGATGCCTAAGGTTGGAATTGCATGTGTACCAACTGGAACTGATTGCTTGAAACTTGAACAGTTCAGAGTTTAATTTCTCTAATTTGGGTAAATACTACCTACCAGCAGGCTGTCTGTGTTTTCGAGTGTTCAAAGTCACATAAGAGCCAATATTTTAAGCAATGCACAAGGGAAGCATTGCCGCAGTGCCGTGATAGTTTGAAAGTCACTTTTACTTTGGTGAGCCCACAGAGAGTATCTCACTCCCAGGAACAAGCTGGTAGAAGCAATTCGAAAGGCATGTGCTGTTGGGGGATGGTGCCTGCACCCATTTGCCTTCCGTTTGTATGAACATCTGAGCAGAAAAAAGAAAAATGACAACATTACAAGACTCTGGCATCTGGAAATTGTGAGGCGTACAGTTTTTACACTAATTTAACACATATTCTCACATTACAGTCATGTTTAACAGTTATCCGTGTGTCATTCAAAGAGATGCATTGTATGAAAAGAATTTTGGCAATACAGAACCTCCTAGCTGGAGCAGGAGCTAATAATAAATGAAACACTTGTGCACAGACAAGCTACTTAGCATTTATCCATAGCTAGCCTCACAGAATGGTAGAACGGGAAGAGGACCAGGAATCAGCTAGCTCCAATCCTTTTTTTTTTTTTTTTTTTAATGAAAAAAACTGAGACTCCAAGAGGGGAAGTGACCTGGCAAGGGTCAAAGGGAAGTGAGTAGAAGAAGTGAAATGCCAGCCCTAGTCCAACATGCATCCTATAATATCACCCTGCTTCTCTCACAATTGCAAATTCTCCTTTCATTGCAAACTTCCCTTTGTACCTGAACCAGAAAGAGAACAAAATCAGGGGGTGATCTTAGGTCATCAGACCTATTCGTGTCTCTTATTTGAATGGGGAATTACCCAGCAGAAGGTGGCTTCTACCTTCCAACAACCACCACTGATAAATCTGTAGCATATGATCCTAGTTTTATATGTTTTAAGACAGTTTTTAGGGTCCATATGCTATGAATCTTATTATTTTTCTTAAATGTTTGCTTAATGGGTGAATAAGGTGTGTTATAGTAGAAGCCAAGAGACCTGGTTCTGAGAATCAGCGAGTAATTAACCAGATATCTATGGGCAAGTTCCAACCTCTATGGGCCATTTTTATCACCTATAAAATGAGGAAAAGTAAAGGTCCTGTGAGATTTAAAACTTCATAATTAAAAAGATTTCACCTTATGGCAATTACACAGCACATATTTTTAAAAAGAAAATAAGAAAGCAATAGGCAAGGTGCCATGGCACTATGCTAGGAGCAGTGGGGAAAGGGAAAAATTGAAAGATGATAGTTGTTGGAGTAAGGCATGGTCCAGAGGGACAATACCACAAAGACTTATAAAGAGTCTAATGAGATACGATAAAGTGAAACATGGTTATGTGTCAGGAGAACACCTTTAGAGCAATCTTCCTTATGTATGGATATTCCAAGAACCAAGCTAGATGGACTCCAATAATAATTTTAAAATATAAGTTAATTTCACCAAGTATTTATTACCTGTTAGGCACTATTTTCAGCATAATTCATGTATCAATTCAGTTAATCTTCATAATTATATGAAATACACATTATTATCTTTATAATCCATGCAAGGAAACAATGGCAGAAAAAAGAATAAATGACTAGTCTACTATCACACAGCTGGTTAAGCCAGGCTTCAAATCCAGAGATTCCAGTTTTGTAGTCAAAGCTCTTAATCACTCTGTAAAGTTCTTATGACAAAGAAGGGACAAGAATACAAAATAAAGAGACCTGGACAGCCACCTCGAGCAAAGCAGTACTATAGGCAACAGTAATAGCCATTGTGCATTGAACACCTATCTTGCATGATGCCCTGTGTTAAGTGTTTTATCTACATCATCTTATTCAATCCCCCCTGATCATTCAACAAATATTTTTTGAGGACTTGCAAATTCTTTGTTTAAGAAACTTTGAGAAAAGTTCTGTAATTAATCACATCTTATTGATAAGGGTGGCTCAGAGACCTCTGCACCTCATCCAAGGCCAAGGTCTGACCCTAAAACCTAGGCCTCTGCTGAAGGTAAAAGGCTTCAGCAGACTCTTAGAGTCATTCAGACTCTAAGAAATAATATATAGTCTGGAACACTTTTCTTTTTTTAACTAATTTGATACAAGTGCCTCCTCTAATTGGCCTTTAAAGACATTTTCTAGTTTTTGGTTTGTATGTGTGTGAAGAGATAAAGCCAAATGGAAAGGCAAAGTTCCTGGAGACATTGACAGAAGTGTAATAATTCCAGTCCTCCGTCACCTGGCAGTCCACTGCCATTTGCTGTCATTGCCTTGCTGTCACTGCAGAGAAGGAGGAGGAGGGAGTGGTGAGTGGCAGCATAAACAGGTGGAGATGCACTGGGGTCACAGGGACAGAGTACGTTCAAGGCCATAGGGTGAACTGCCAATGAGGAGTGACTGGCAAGGTGTCAAGCCTCCAAGAAAGAAGAAAGACCCTTGGGTCGTGCTGAGCTGCAAGCTCACCAGGAGTCCATCACTCTCATTGATTTGTTGACAGTCTGGGAAGTTCTGTGTATTTGAGGTCTAGCCCAGGCCCAACTTCCAGTAGAAAAAGACTTTCTGTATCATAGCCAATCAGTGAAGAAGGCTAAAAATTAGAATTGAGTTTAATTCACAGGGCCTTTAGCGAAATGGCCATTCTTTCTATAGATCTATGTAGTTTTGTAGTACTTTCATGCCCATGATCATAGATAACTCTATGGGGAATCATATACACAGGCTCACAGCATCGAGTCTTGAACCAGAACAAGAGGATTCATCTTAGCAATTTCACTTCTCCATTAGAGAATCCTCCTATTAGAGCAGGGTCTAATTAGAGGTATTTGGATATAAAACCCCAAATCATATCAAAATCTAAAATGTGCGTCACACATCTTCACTTTTCTCAGAACATATTCTACTAAATGATTAAAAATATGTAACTTTCATAAAAATCTATTCCTTTCTTCTTTCCTTCCATCCTTTCATCCTGTCTGCAACAGATAGGCAGATAGGTAGATAGATAATAAACATATAGATAAAAACTTCTGTGCATTCCATAAAGCAAAGAGAAGCTTACCTGGGATGAGAGTGGCAGGTTGAATAACCAATAAATATACATTTAAATCAGAGCTAAGGAAAAGGGAAAAGTATTGTGGAAAAGTAACTGATCATTAACGATATAGTGGCTTGAGTAGAATCCCAGATAATCCTTAAACTATAGCTGGCCCGGCTGGCATATTCACCTACAAGAACAGAGAATTCTGACCAGGCCAGGTCTTACATGGTGTCTTTGGAGGGCAGGTTCTTGATAACATTGGCAAGCATCAACTCTGTATCTCCTGTGCCCAATTCCTTGAAATTAATATAGCCAGCAGTTAGGGACCAAGATGAGAACAGAAGCTGGAATCTGGCCACAGCCCTGACCCTCCTACTTCTTTTTCATGTTCTCAACCCCATATCCCTAGCTTTGATAGGAATGACTAACAACTTGGAGGTGAGGGAATAATTATCCAAAGAAGGAGAACAAATAAATGAGCAGCATTTCTCTGCCTCAAATGCCAGTAATACATAGAAAGGATGTGAAGCTCTGTAGCTTGCTGTGGATGGGCAACTGCGCATGAATAAAGAGCAGGAAGGAAATAACTCAGCTGAGATAGTAAGTATATGTGCAAGGACATCTTGATATCTTCAACATTTCAAGTTCAATGGCTTCCATTGCCTGCTATGCATAGTTAGGAAGACTCCTGTGCATGCACATTTTTATCAATTCCCCCAGAAGAGTTAGTTTTATGAAATATTAGTGGCATATTCTTGCTTTTCTGGTACCCATAAAAACATCCAAAGTAGAAGTCAACTGCACTTAAATTTCTGTTAAGTTAGATTCCTTAATTTAACAGAAAATGCTATGTGATAGCAATAGCAAGTAATAAATGGGTTGTTTATGCCTGTAGCTATTAGGAGTTCCCAGGGAACCTCAGTATGCGAAACCCTTTGCCTCACTCACAACCATCGATCCTCATTCACTCAATGAAAGGGGAATTGCAGCTTTGAAAACTTACTTGTTTTCAGTGTCCTCATCTTTTCCAGTTTCTCTAGAATATCACTGCATAGTCTGTTTTGAAAGCAACCAACAATTCCTTCTTAGCTCAGGGGTGGGAACATAAAGAGATGCTCATTGAAGCAATCTTTCGTTCCTTTCTAAGACATTAAGAATTTAATGTTAACTCTTAATATGAGAATTTGCATTTTATATAAAAGGTCATGGAGAGAGAGTCAATGAAATACAGAAAGCTGCTATTAGTGGAATTTCAGGATGACGTGAAAAGACCTTACTAGTATTTGTCAAAATACACCATGAAGCGACTGATGACTTGGCCCAGATGTAGGACTGGCTTGCATTCTGCTTCCCAGTGGAACAAATGAGCTTATGTTAACTATTTTAATTATCACTTTATTTATTTATTGGTATGGATAAAGGGAATTCAAATGCCCATCCTTCACCCATTTCTGACTTGGAGGTATCTAGTATTTACCGAAACCTGTGCTACACACTCTCATAGACTCTCCCATTTAATTTTCGTAACAATTTTGAGAGAAACATACAGAGTTAGAGAGGAAGAAAACCAAGACCCAAAGACATTCAGTAACTTCCCTCAATCATGTGGTCAGTAGTTTATTTATTTATTTTTAAAGATTTTATTTATTCACGAGAGACACACAGAGAGAGAGGCAGAGACACGGGCAGAGGGAGAAGCAAGCTCCATGCAAGGAGCCTGATGTGGGACTCCATCCTGGGTCTCCAGGTGGGCTGAAGGCCATGCTAAACCACTGAGCCAGCTGGGCTGCCCGGGCCAGTAGTTTAGAGTCAGATTCAATCAGGTCATTTGCTTCTAACTCAAGTGTTTCCTATAGGAGACCCAGCTTCCTCCCTTAGTAAACAATTTATATCTGTAGCCATCTTTTCCATTCATGATCAGTTTAATTTACTCCTCAGTAATTTATTAAGTGCTTACTATTTGCCTGACACTGCACAAGAATGTTGCATGACTAATTTTACTTTTCCTATGGGAAAGGTAATTTCGTTACCAACTCCATTTTTGCAGATGAGGAAATTATGGCTTTTTGCATTTGATTATGTAATTATAACTTCATTCTGACATATAGGGGCAGGACCAATAGGTGCCCCTGGTCTATTTCTACATCTTTATAATGTCAGCAGTGTATCAAGTATAGATGGTTAAATGTATCCTAAAGTTTTCTAGATAAAATGAGAGATTTTATGACTAGTTTTGCATGGCTTTTGCATAAACAACTTATTATCTGTCAGTTCCTCCTTACTTTTGGCTAAATTCTCTCCTGATATAATGAAAGACTGATTCATCTTATTTGGCCCCCAGAAATGGCAGAAGTTGGCATTGCCCATCTCACCTCCTTCAAATGATAGACTTTGTGTGTTCCTCCAACTTCAGCTGTAAAACACTTGGCAATCATTACAGCTCCCAGACAAATTCAGACTACAAATAAAGGTAATATGAGGGGAAGAAAGTACCTTTGTTTCTTAATTGGGTTATAAAGTTCAAGGTAAGAAACAGAGCATCTTTTCTAGGGTCAATTTCTAGAAATCTGTTGAGTTGCTATTGTACCAATCAAAAACGTGTAGTCATCTCTCTGCACCCACAGAACAATTCTGTCCTGACACAAAATAGACCAGAATGGAAAGTTTGCATCTTGGATCCTCCATGGGAGTATTCAGCAGAGCCCTTAGTTGAAGTGAAGAAGAAGATCCTGACTTCTTCCAAAATTGCAAGTCTTCATGAGACCCTTGCAATCCTCTCAGAGGTTCTGAATGCAGAAGCTGAGTGGTATTAGAAATAGATAATTCCAAGGACACCTGGGTGGCTCAAGTGGTTAAGCATCCAAGTCTGGATTTTAGCTCAGGTCATGATTTCAGGGTCATGAGATCGAGACCCACATAGAACTCTGTGATCAGCAAGGAGTCTGCTTGAGATTATTTCTCCCTCTGTCCCTTCCTCCATTTCTCTCTCTCTCTCTCTTTCAAATAAATAGATAAATCTTTTAAAAAGAGAAATAGATAATTCCAAGATTGAAAGTCAAGAGTCCCAATCTTAGTTGCTCAAGTTCTCATAACCCAATTTAATCAAATTCAAAGATATGTATTGGGTACCTATGTTGTGGCGTTGACCATGCTTGCTTCTGAGGTAGGTAGATAAATAAGACTTAGCACCTGCTCTAAAGTAGAGAATGGATTTGTGTATGCATTAACAAAAATAAAAGGAGGAAAATGAAAAATGCCAGAGAAAAGTTAGTAATGTATTACTGTCATTCAGTGAGGGAGTGATTAATTCTGAGTTTGTGGAGAAAGAATTTGCAAAGGGTTTTCAAGGATGGTGAGGATTTCAACACTCAGAAAATGTTCTTCTTGGTGGAGAAAACAGCAAAAAATAAATCAAAGAGAAAGAAGAGCCTGAATTACAGTGGACTGTGTGATTTGGCTCAAGCATCCAGTACTGAAGGGTCAGAGTGGAAGAGAAACTGGAGAGATAGATGGATTGAATCTCCTTATATTTTTACTTGAATGTAAGTTAGGGGTTGGATTTTATCCTATAGGCCAATATAAAGCCTTTATAGCCAGCATATAGGGGGCTATATACGTACTGGATATATATATATAATTTGTGTTTATATATATATATATCTGCAATATATGGAACCACTGTGACCTTTGATGAGATATTAGCATAGTAATGGAGCAGGGCATCTACTTCACTCCAGACATTCTATTAGTTTCTTGAAATATATCAATCTATAATAATCCTACTAAATAATATATAGACACTTTTTTAAAAAGCCTATGGGTAAGGGGACTTCTACCTGGTAAATCAGGCCTTCTGAATCATGTATATCTGACTATAAAATCATTTCCTCCTTCTTCAATATTATTCTATGGTTTTTGAAACCAAATAAGCAAGTAGCATGTGCATGAGCATGGATTGAAAGGAGATATAGGCAGAGATCAGAGAAAGGGAGACAGGAAATCAGTGCATAGCATGGGCAGAAAAGACAGGGGAGAGGGGGACAGGGGATCTGGAGAAGAGAGAACATGTTGAAATGATGTCCTCAGGTAGTCCTGAGGGTTTGGCACATGATTGGCCATGAAATGGTGAAAGGGAAAGGAGAAATCAATACTATTTCAAAGCTGGGATATACAGAAGTCTTGAGGGATTTGAAGATCCCTTGAGGCCCTAGCGTTCCAAAGCTATAAGTCCCTGGAATCTTATGAGCACTTACCAGGGAATCCTTTGACTTCAAACTAGTAAAACTAGACAACTTTCCTAGACATTGCTATGGAAAACTACAGGCCATACTGAGTAGCCTCTCTCCACAGGCTTACAAAGATCTACCAGGGCTTTGCAGAAGATCATCAATTTTCTCTACCAGCTCCTTTCAAGCCTGGAGGCTGGGGTATTTTGCTGTCACCAACCCAGCTCTGCAAGTCCAAATGCCAAGGGTATTAGCTCTGCTTCCTTCTACTCTGGAAAAGGGGAATCAAGACACACAGTGATTGAGGAGCTGGTGTGCTCATTTGCATCTAATTTATGACCACTTCACTGCCTGAAAGTATGCAGGAGTATGTGAGGAAAATTTCCCACTGCTATGCTCAAAGCAAATGCTTCAGGGACTTTTGGGATCTAGGCCAAAGGAACCATCTGATGATTATAGACATTGCTTCAAAGATGGAATCACCACTAGCTAGCTCATTAGGGCTTTGGAGGCTACATAATTTATAAGCCTGTTGTGTACAGCATTTTCAGAACCTCACAAGGCAAAGCCTGAATGAATGATTGGTTTCTTTTATCCTCTGTGAGTAATACAGAAGGAAATACAGCAGTAGAGATGTGTCTTCTCAACTCCAAACGTCCATGCCAAACACAATGAATTATTTTGCTACCAGGACTTTAGATTGCATATATCAGTAAGGCATTTTTTGGGCAAATAGCTTAAGGTTGGAATATATTTTTCCTCAAGGGGTCATGAGAAGAAACTCACATAGTAAAGGAGAGAATTCAATTCATTATTTTAAGTAGTCACCTACTGGAGTTAGTGATAGATTAGATGAACACAGTCTCTATTTACAATGAATTCTCATTTCTGTGAAGAAAACAGACAAGTAGTCAGATATTTACCACCAAAATTAACCAGGGTTATGACGGAGTGAATGAAAACAGCACATACTTGCAAGGCATGAGTATGAACCCAGTGGAAAGAAAAACAAATTTTGTTTAAGGAGGTTCCACAGATGGGGTAACATTTAATCTTGATCTTGACAACTGAATAATGGCCAGAAAAGATCCCAGGCAGAGAGAACAGCTTGTGTAAAGGCTTGCCTCATCTCTCCTCTCAGTGAGCATCAGTGGCGCGTATCCACTAGAGAATGAATGAATCACAGCACATGGCATGCAGAAATAGAGGCCCCTCTACACTCACTAGCAGTCTGATATTTAGCAACTCACATAGTTTCTCCCAGGCTCAGTTTCCAGATTTGAATTGTTCCTTTCCCTTTAACATGCCTTATCCCACAGCATTTTTGAAATAGTATACGTGAAGTTCTTCACAATATCCTGATATATGACATGAGTTTAATCATGTTACCCCTATTAGGATGTTTCTTCAGGCATTTGTTCAAACAATTAGGTATTTATTAGAGGCCTTGTGTATATAAGACACTTTGGCAATAAGATCTAAGATGCAAGATATTGATCCTAAATAACATGAAGTCTAGGTGTGGAGATAAGCCTTAAACATATTAATCATAAAAAACTTAAAGAGATAAGGTGAGGGATCCCTGGGTGACACAGCAGTTTAGCGCCTGCCTTTGGCCCAGGGCGCGATCCTGGAGACCCGGGATCGAATCCCACGTTGAGCTCCCTGCATGGAGCCTGCTTCTCCCTCTGCCTATGTCTCTGCCTCTCTCTCTCTCTCTCTCTCTCTCTCTCTCTCTCTCTCTGTGACTATCATGAATAAATAAATAATATCTTTTAAAAAAAGAGATAAGGTGAAAATGAGGTGAGCTATGTAACTGATGGATAATCAAACCAATTAAACTGACATTTTGAGTACAGGACTATTATAAATACAGTAAAAAAGGAAGTATTATGCAAAGGGGGAAAATGCTTAAATAAGAGTTTAAGTATTTCAAAAATAAATTTCCATCTCTAAGGATTAAGTCATATTTTGTTGGAAAACAGGGGCTATCAATAATAAGGAGATGGCGGAAACCTATCTTATCAGAAAGAAAATATCAAAGAGGGAAAGCCTAGGGGCACCTGGGTGGCTCAGTGGTTGAGCGCCTGCCTTTGGCTCAGGTCATGATCCCAGGGTCCTGGGATCCAGTCCCACATTGGAATCCCTGTGGGGAGCTTGCTTCTCCCTCTGCCTATGTCTCTGCCTCTCTCTGTGTGTCTCATGAATAAATAAATAAAATCTTTTCAAAAAGAGAAAGTCTACATTTTAAAATCAATGTGAAGGAAGAAAACTGTGTTTAACATTAATTCCTTTTGAAAATGTATTGGAAATTTTGTGGAACCAGTACACCTACAATATTCAATTCTATTATACCCAACAAAACCGATTTTTTCCTTCAGTTTGAGGGAGATTTTTGTTTCTTTTGGTTGAGCAAAAAGTACTGGGCTGAAAGCTTTACAAAAAGGATACAAATTGTAAGGCACCAGAGCCATACCAAAAGGCAGAATATGGTCCCAGTGAGAGACCACGGGGCCTGAAAACTTGAGATTACAAAAGGGAAGAACAGATTCCAAATCACAGCTACACCACTTTGAGGATATGCTTGTGGAGTGAAATCGGGGTAGCATTCTTTGTCATTTTAAAATTATCTATTTCTTTCTGTCTTTTTTAACAGATACTGAGCAAACATGATTGCATTCACATAAGTTACAATGCATAGAAGACGCAAATCTGCAGTATTGCAGGGCAGTGTTGTAGAAAGAGCACTATAGGCTTTGAGTCATAGAAAAGGAGTGCAAGTCTCATCATGAATAAGTAAATGAGTTTGTTGCTTAAAAACTCTGAACTCAGATTCCTCATCCCTAGTATTCTGTGATTCCCTTATGTTCTAGTAATTGAGTCATTGGTTTGTCGGCTATATTAGATCAGTGATTATAATGGAGATTCAAATTCAAATTCAAATTCATCAAAATTGGGCCCAAGAGGAAGCTATGGGTTTAAAAATGAGCAGTGATGCAGAAGTCAGAATCTACAACCCAGAATCCAGGATCCAGAATCTGTTCTTTTGGTTTGATTCCCAGCTCTACATATCTGGCTGCAATGATTCATGGCAATTTACTGAATCTCTCTCATTCCTAGTTTCTTGATCTATAAAATAGAATGAACAATGATGATGGTCATGATAGTAATAATGATAAGTGACTCATTGGGTTGTGGTAAAATTTGTGTAAAAAGAGGTACATGAATATTCATAGCACCAAGAACACTGGAAGGTTTTCAAGGCAACATCCCCCACCAATCCTACCATATAATAGATGCCCACTAAAAATTCATCGATTGATAGTGTAGTGTATATGACAAAAGCTGCTCTTCTCACTTCCTTAAACCTACCAAAATATTGTGGGACATGTAACAAATATAATTCATGAATGACAAACTTTGAACTTCCCTTTTACATGCTGAAATGATGTGCCCCTAACCATGGTGACAATGACCCTGTTTCTGCTGTTTTCTATTTTGAGCAGCCATCACCTGGCTATCTGGAGCAGAGATAACTAAGGAAAGATAAAGACAGGAAAAAGGATTTGGACAGCTTTAGATAAAGGGGCATTGTGTCTGGCAGGACCCCATCTCTATGGCATAAACATCACAATGGGTGTTTTTGGTCAACCCAGACATGAAGTCATTTAAGTGGGATGCTGAGCCAGTGACTTATCTTCACAGGCAGAGTTCACACAAAGTTATTTCTGTTTGTAGCACCATTGTTACTAAGAAAGGATTTTTAGGACTGAGATTCCTTATGCTATAGATAAAATGTCCCCAAAATATGACATCAGTTGGCCAGTACTATATCTCCAGCCAAAATGTCAGAAAGACTGTTTCAGGAAACCATGCCAGAGATTTTATAACCTCTTACATGCCTCTTTGAATTGAAGCCCTAAAGGAGCTGTGTCGAAGTCAGCATGCGTGGCCCTACCATCTCCATATATACCACACCCAAGTTCCCTATCTCCTCCCTCCTACAATGCTTCCTCTGCTCCCTGTGTGCACCCATATTACAAAATGAATATTCTTTTCCTCACAGAAAAGATGAAACAATTCTATGGCACAGAAATAAGCACAGTCTAGGACAGGGGTCAATGAGAATTTCCTATAAAAGGCCAGGTAGTTTTTAAACTTTGTAGGCCATTTACAGTCTATGACATGACTCCTCCCCTTCCACTTCCAAAAATTATAAGAACCATTCTTAGCTTACAGGCTATAGAAACATACAGCTACTTGCATTTGACCTGCAGACCATTAATTTGCTGACACTTAACCTAGGTGGTAAAATATTGAAGAGCAATAGTGGTAATATGGTATTATAGGATTTCTGTTAGGATATAAAAAGTTGTAAGAATCCTTCACTGTCACTGCAAGCTATAGGAAAAAACTGGATAAACTATGAAATTATGGTTGTTACAGCCAGAAAATCTATCAGAAATCTGAGGGTGATAAACCTAAATGAAATTAATTCCAGATAGAAACAAGTCCTTCTAAAAAAGAAGAGTGCTATTATTGCTTTTATCTATGATGTCTGGAAGGAGGAGGAAGAACTTACCATCTATGAATAAAGTGGGAAAAGCTCAATGTCTGATGAAGTTTTAATGGCAGAGTGAGAGATGTGAAGATCTGTAACCCAAAGGAACCTCAGCCACAGGACAAGTCACCCATACTTCCAACATTCAGGGTAAGAACTGAAAGAACTCTGTGGTTTTTTTTTTTTTTAATTTTTATTTTGAGGCAATGGATGACAAAGCCTGGAGGAGAGGAGTGCTGGGCAGAAGGTACAGAAGGCTGGAGATGAGGCAGGAGACTGAAAGATTTCTTTCTAAGGCTCCTCTCCATGACTCATGATGTGAACAGGTCTCTGAAAGCTGAGTAAGGCAGCAGGAAGAGAATAATCCCAAAAGGCAGAAATCCTTAACAGAAAAGAGAACTCTTAGGGTGCCTGGGTGGCTCAGTCAGTTAAACATCTGCCTTCTGCTCAGGTCATGATCCCAGGGTCCTGGGATCAAGCCCTGTGTCAAGCTCCCTGCTCAGTGGGAGATCTGCTTCTCCCTTGTCCTCTGTCCCCCCTCCCTGCTTGTGTTTTCTCTCTCTTTCTCTCTCTCTCTCTCTCTCTCTCTCTCTTTCTCTCAAATAAATAAATAAAACCTTGGGATGCCTGGGTGGCTCAGTGGTTGAGCACCTGCCTTTGCTCAGGATGTGATCCCAGAGTTCTGGATTGAGTCCTGCATCAGGCTCCCCACAGGGAGCCTGCTTCTCCCTCTGCCTATGTCTCTGCCTCTCCCTCTCTATCTCTCATGAGTAAATAAGTAATATCTTTATAAATAAATAAACAAATAAGTAAATAATAAAATTTTTATAAAAATAAAAGAGAACTCTCCAGAAACTCAAAAATCTCCCAAACTATGATACAGAGAGCAGTATTTTCCATTGTTTGGAAAGCTGGTGGATTGGTTATAAAACACAAAGAAATCTCCAGACTCTTTCTGTTGTTCAGATCCCCAGGCAGTTAAAGAAAAGTTCCATTTTGATCAGGGCACTATGGGCTGTGCCCTGGTGCAGCTGAGCCCATGCAAGCCCCTCCCCAAGAGTCCCATTTTGATCTCAGATCACCAGAAGCCAACAGTATTCTGGATCTAAATAGAACAAACATAAAACCTAGACTCAGTTAAGCTATCAGTAGATTGACTTGAACTTCCATGTTTAGCAGCCTCAGAGAAGGATGTATGACTTTCTGAGAAAACTATCATTTACTTCAGTTTCTTCAATTATTTATACATAATACCTGATATTCAGTAACAATTAGGAGACATATGAAGAATCAAGGAAAAGTGAGGTCAGGACAGAAAAGAGGTGGAACCAATGATGGCAATGTAATGGATATATCACAATGAGATTTTAAAATAAATGTTTTAAAAGGTTTAGTGGAAAACTGGAAATATGCCTTAAAAAGAGGGGAATTAAAACAAAAATGCAAACTTCAAAATGAAAATAAAAATTCTGATGATATCATCGATGAAAAATATTTGATGGGTTATCAACTGATAGGGTTAGTGGAGAAAAAAAAACAATGAATCTAAAGGCAGGTTAATTGAAATTATATAAACTGAAACATAAAGAGCAAAAGAGTGAGGAAAATTAAAAGGATAGACATCTCCTGTGGGGCAACATAAAAAGGGTCTAACATATGCGTAATTGGAGTTGCAGAAGGAGAAGAGAGATGAAAATAGGACAGAAAAAAAATTTGATGAGATTATGGATAACAGTTCTCCAAAGGTGCTAAAATATATCAATCCACAGTTCCAAGAAACTTGATAAATCCAAAGGAGTGTTTAAATAAAGAATCCACACCTTGATAGATCATATTCAAACTGCTTAAAACCAAACATAAAAGGAAAATCTTAAACATAGCTAAAGAGAATGAAAGACACACATTATTTACTAGTACACAAAGATAAGATTGATGGCTGATTTCTTATTAGAAAAATATTAGAATCCAGGAAATAATAACATAACTTAAAAGACTTAAAAGAAAAAAAAGAAACAAACAAAACAAAGAAACTATCACCCCAAATTCTATGTCCAGCAAAAAGAGACTCCATAGAAGTATGAAATAAAGTCATGTTAAGGCAGAAAGTGAAAGAATTTATCTTCTATAGATCATCTCTATAAAAATACTAAAAGAAAATTTTCCATCTGAAGGAAAATAACACCAGTTGGAAACCCAGATCTGCAGGAAGGAGTGAAAAGGATTGTAAAGGGGACATATCAGAAAGTAAAATAAAAATTTTAAATATATTCATGTTGTGGTATAAAATTTCTCCAAATTGACCAGTATATTCAAGGCAATTCCATCTTCACATACATTTTATATAGAAATGCACAAACTGAACCTAAAATATGTATGAAAATCTGAAGACTAAGAATAGCCAAAATAATTTTGGAAAAAAGAAGAGCAGAGAATTCATATTACCTTATTTTAAGACTCATTATAAAACTGCAATAATCAGTGTATATTGACATGAGAATAGATATACAGATCAATGGAACAGGACAGAAACATATGAAACAGACCCACACATATATAACCAAATTTTCAACAAACATGTAAACTTAATAAAATAAGAGGAAAGATAGTCTTTCAACAAATTATGTTGCAACATTTGGACATTTATATGCAAATATTTTTTTTAAAATTTTTTTATTTATTTATGATAGTCACAGAGAGAGAGAGAGAGAGAGAGAGGCAGAGACACAGGCAGAGGGAGAAGCAGGCTCCATGCACCGGGAGCCTGATGTGGGATTCGATCCCAGATCTCCAGGATCGTGCCCTGGGCCAAAGGCAGGCGCCAAACCGCTACGCCACCCAGGGATCCCTATATGCAAATATTTTAACAAAACCCTTACCTCAGACTATATGCAACATTTAACTTGAAATGGATCATGCAGCTCCATGTATGGAGTTTCTGAGAAAAACATACGTGAAAATCTTAATAAAAGTGAATTAGGCAAAAATTCTCAGATAAGCCACAGAAAGCACAAACTATAAAGTAATTTGATAAATTGAATTCATCAAAGTAATAACTTTTGCTCTTTAAAAATTATTGTTAGGAAAAGAAAAATCTAGCTGTGGAATTGGGGAAGATATTTGGGAAACACATCTATAAAAATGGATATATAGATCTATTTCATGTAACTCAATAATAAGAAAAACATTTCAATAAAAATGACAAAATATTTAAATGGACATTTCAGCAAATAAAGATACATGAATGGCAAATAAGCACATGATAAGATGCTCAACAGCATTGGTGATCAGGGAAATGGAAGTGAAAACTACAATGAGTTACCACGACATATCTAGTAGAATGACTAAAATTATAAATTACTATAAACAAGATTTTTATCTGTTTTTTAAAGAAAATTTTAAGAAATATCTTTTAAGAAATGTCTGTGCAAGAATTTTGCTCATTTTTATGGGGAAATTTGTATTTTTGTTTTTGGTTTGTTAGGATCTCTTTATTTATCTTTTATGGAAGTCTACCATCTATATGATGTTTTGCAAATATATTTTCCAGTCCATGGCTTCGATATTCATTTACTTAGTGGTATCCTTTAATAAGCATAATTTTTTAGAAATTTTTATAAAATCTATGATGTCAAAAAAAATTTATTTCATGGTTAGACTTCCTTATTCTAACAAATACTTTTTTATTTTTTATTTTTTTAATTATTTTTTATTTTTAATTTTTAAGGAAGGGGACAGGGAAGAGAGAGAGGAAGAGAGAATCCCAAGCAGATTCCCTGCTGAGTGCAGAGCCTGACAGGGCTCCATCTCAAGACCCTGAGATCATGACCTGAGCCAAAATTAAGAGTCAGATGATCGACTGACTGAGCCACCCAGGCGCCCCTAACAAATACATTCTTAATCCAAAGTGACAAAAGTTTCCTCCTATGCTTTCTTCTAAAATATTTATGGCTTTTTCTTATACATTTATATCCATAATATCTCCATGGAGTTCATTTTTGCATATGGAGTAAAAGAATAAATATTCATTTATTCCAGAACCATTTGTTAAATTCCTAATCTCATTTAATTTACTCATCTACCCCCTTATTTTTTAATCAATAATTGAGATATGAGTATCCACATATTTCCAAACATGACTGGATTTGTGTATTTCTTTGTTTTTTTAGTTCTATTATTTTTGGCTTAATGTAGTTCAAGCTCTATTTATATAAAACATGTAATGCATATAAATATTTATATTTATATTAAATAATGAAGACATATATTTAGAACAGGTATGTTTTCTTGGTGAGTTGACCCCTTTACCATTTTGAGATAAATATAAAGATACTTGAAATACTTCAAAGATAAATAAAGAAATTCAAAGATACTTGAAATATCTTTCTTTACACCTGGTAACATTTCTTGTTTTGAAGTCTACTTTACATAAAATCAATAGAGTGGCTCCAACTTTCTTTTGATTAGTGTTAATTTTAATGATAGAAACATATTTTAAGTCAGTCTTCCAGTTACTCTGTGTAATAGGCAAAAGTAATTTTATGCATAATTCAGCAACTAGAAAACACCCATTTTTTCCTCCTTCCGAAAATGTTGTGTATGATGAACTTATATGAGAAAGTACCAAATGCTGATCAAAAAGCCATTATGTCCCTTCCCAATCTTCAGTAGAAAAATCACCCTTTTAGCTTGCCCCTTTTGAGACATGAGTAAGTGATGCCTCTGCCAGCCTAAGTGGAAAAAGACAGGAACTAATGCCCATTTTCAGACTTTGGCAGGGTAAGTTTAGGTTTATAGGAAAGCTTCCTTATGAAAGGTAAGTCGCAAAGAAACATATTACCAAATAATCTTCAATTGAAAAGTAATCTGCCCAAAATACCACATCAATACAGAAATTACCTTAACATTATCCCAAACACATGGTCTTGCCAGCCAGGAAGGTAAACAATCTTCTATCACATAAAGGCGTTCCTTTCTTTGAGGTGATTTAATTATGTTGATGGATAACTTTTATTAGTGCTTTCTCTATGGCAAGCAGTATGTTACATATTTTACATACATCATTATCGATTACTCCTCAGAAAACCCCATGAGATAGGTATCACTATTCTACTACTGTAATTGTTTTTTTACAATTTAGGGAATGGAGGTTTAGAGACACTAAATAACTTTTCTAAATTTATCCAGATAATAAGAGATATTTTACTTTAAAGATCATTCTCATTGCTATTTAGCCCTAAAATATTTAATACAGTTAAAGTTTGTATAGACAGAGTTTGAGCATGTATCTCTCTGTGTGTGTATATATGTGTATGTTCTGTGGCTGTTACTGACAAAATGTACACTGTTGGTTCACATGGACTTTTCCATCAACTGAAACTCCCTAATACTTGTATATGATCTGTGTTTTAGACACAATAGTCTAAATGTAAATAGCCATATATATCGACTTATCTTTTGAACTTAAATGTAAAACTCTACAATTATCTCTATCAATTTTAAGTATGTCAGTAAATCATTCCACCTCTTTGCCTTACCCTAATTTTGTTTAAAGATGTATTTATTTATTTGAGAGAGAGAGAGAGCACAAGTAGGAATGGCAGAGGGAGTGTCAGAGGGAAAGAATCCCCAAGCAGACTCTACGCAGAGCACAGAGCTCAACATGGGGCTCGATCTCAGGGCCCTGAGATTGAGACCTGAGCTGAAACCAAAAGTCGGATGCTCAACCAACTGAGCCACCCAGGCATCCCTGCCTTACTGAACCCTAATTTAATAAAAACAAGCCCCAGACCACCAAAGGCTTATACTCAAGCAGGAAAGGCTTAAGTAAGATCCAGGCAGCTATCCAGAAGACATTGCTAAGTGATCACCTTTCCTTTTTATGCACTTTTATTTGAATTTTCACAAGGATCTGTCTGTGCCTGGGTGGTGAAATGGGATGTTGTAAATGAGAAACTTTTATTCCAGGCCAGGAGAAAGGTATACTGAAGATCAAACACACATACACACACCCCTCAGGTATAAAAAAAAGAACAAAGAAGCCAAGTTCCTTCAATGCTAAAAAAGGAGAAATGTGTTCAGAAGAGGTACCTTTCAAATCTGAAAATAAATAAAATAAAATACCTCAAGCCATGAAGATGGACAGTCCTGATATAAATCAGGATTGGAATGGGGAAGATAATGTAAGGGACTTCAAAGTAAATGAGGAAAGTTGCATAAAAATAGAACAGAATCTTCAGCTCTCTAGTAATTTGGTAGGGTTAGCTGGCCCTTCATTCATTCAATAGTCATTTGCTGAATAATCTACATTGTGCGAGGCACTGTGCACATATTGCTGGGTTATCTGGCTTTGTTCCCTTCAGAAATAAACCACCAAGTAATGCTGCATTTTCATAATTGAATTGAGGTCACTACTCATATAATGGTGGTCACCAGTGTATTGATTGATGGAAATTAAGCCCTACTGAGACTACTTATATCCAAGCTCATAAGCTGAAAGCCAATCTTATAACTTCATCATTTTGTCTTCCAGTCCACTCATATGTCCCCCAGACACACAAACACCTTGTGCTAGACAGTAATGCAGTGCCTGGACCCCTTCCACAGTCAGAGTTTTAATTGGCCCAGCTGCTAGAAGTGCTGCTGGTAGACAGACCTTAATTGTCAATCCTTTTTTGAGAGTACCTCTTCTGAAAGGAGTCACCCTTTCAGACTACCCACCATCCATGACTACTCGATGCTTGGGGATAAAGGCCTGTTCCTTTAGCCCAACTCAGGACAACTCTGAAGGGCCATCTCATCTTCAAATTCCTCACAGTGTAAACTGAGGATTCTATTGAGACTGCATTGCAGCATGACATCTCCCACCTCCCAATCCTATTTCCTTCCCTTCCCTTCAACATGTATTGATTCCAAAAACACAACGGAAGAAAACAAGTGTATGCTAATTTCCATATCAGACTGTTTCCTGGGGGATCCAACCTACCACATAATCTCTACTTAGAGCAACACCTCTGGAACCCAGCTTGCTCTTCTTCTTTGTCCTTCTTTCCCAATGTTGGCTAAGTCACGGAGGTATCTTTGCCCAATTATCTCATCTGATCTGCTCTGTTCTCTTTAGTGCTTTCTTCCTATTGTCTATGTCCAATGTTCATTTCACCACAACCTTTATCAGAAATTCATCTCTTTGTATTTTGTCTATCAAGCTGTCTAGAAGTTTGATAGGTAAAATATTTCATATACCAGGGCTTACAAGAATCTATATTTGTTCTCAATGTCAGAAGATCCCTGAGATCTTGAGCAAGAGCCTACTGTGTGGGGGGTGGGGAGGGGGGAGGGATGAGACAGAGCTTCTGGAACATTCCATTTGAATGCCCTCAAATAATTGTAGAAAGGCAAAAAACTATTAAAGACAATAGTTCTAGTATGAGGTATCAAGTAATAAAATCTGTAAAAAGAAGGACAGATAATATTTGAAAACCTGAAAGAGGAATTTCCAGCTGAGAGATAATAAAAAAAATCATCACAGAGTGAGCAATATTTTAGATGAACTTCAAAAACTAAGAATGATTTATGCATGAAATCATGAGAAGAAACTGTTTCAGGATATGAGGAGAAGAACAGCATGAACAAAGACACAGAGGGAAGAGAATATGGAGTACGTAAGGGATGCCAGCATGATGCCTGGTGTATAAAGTATTTATAGAGGAATAGTGAGAAAGAAAATTTAAAAAATCAACTGTGATAAAAGTATTCCAAAATTTAAAAAATATATATAGATGAGTGGACAGAATGTAGAATTTCCTTGTACTTGGAAATATGATACCATGCTTAAACTATAAAATTGAACAAACAGAAATGGGAAAGGTGTTATATTATCCATCTTCAACAAATAAGTAGAATAGCATGTGTTTCTAATGATATTTTATCACCAGGCCCACAGATTTCTACTTCTAATTTTGTGTTTGTTTGTTTTGAAAGAAATCCTTTGGAGGTATTCAGAAAAATATAAAGGCAGAAGTTTGATCCCTCCTTACAAGGATACTGTGGGTGCCTGGTTGGCATAGTCAGTTGAACATCCAACTCTTGGTTTCAGCTCAGGTCATGATCTCAGGATCATTAGATCAAGCCCTGGGTTCCATGCTCAGCACAGAGTCTGCTTGAGACTCTCTCTCTCCTTCGCCATCTGTCCCTCCCCACCATGTACTCTCTCTCTCCCTCTCAAATAAAAATAAATAAATCTTTTTTTTTTTTAAGAAGGATACTGGATCATTTCATGAAGACTACATTTCTCCTCTAGATCCAACAATACTTGATGGTACTACCTATCACACAGTCACTTCACCTAGAGTCGTCAAAATAACCCAATCCCTTCCTCTTCTGAGTCAAGAACATAAATCTCTGGGCTACAAGATTCAAGCCCCTTGAAGGCAGAAACTGTGTATGAATCATCTGGATAATCCCAATACTTAGCAATAATAAAACAAAACATGCTCACTAAATGCAGGCTTAATAAGTGAATGAATTACCTGACTTGTTTAATAGCTAAACCTCCATAATACAGAATCCTCCCTGAGGGAGCTCCATTAAGTGTGGAATCTATTTACATATCTGAAAATATATTTGTTTGTAAGCCACAGAGAACAACTTTTGCTCTTCAGGTGAAATGAAGATTTATTGGAAAACAGAGTAGTCACAGATTTAAATGAGAAATTAAACATTTTAACCACAGGAAAAACAACCCAGGGAACCATAAGGATGTCAGTATTAGGAGATCGCAGGCCTTTCTGCCAAGCTGATGGCCACAATGTGACTACTAGTCTTAACTCCTGTGTCTCTCACAGTGATGCCAAATTGTTAAGTAAGAGAGTTTGATTGTTCCAGTGTAATAAAGAAGCCCTTTTCCTGACTTCATTGTACCTGGAGATCACAAGGTAAGAAGGACATGGCTGCTGGAAGGAGTCATATGGGGATAAGCATCACCCCTGGAATGTGCCTTCTCTATCCTAACTGCCTCATGAATACTCACACTTTATTCTTAATATGATTGTGTCTAACGTAGGGCTCACTTCTATGTGTCAAAATGCTGCCTATTTAATCCTCATAACACCTTAAAATGTGGGACACAGTTTTTATCATTTCAAAGATGAAGAAACTGAAGTACAATGAAAACAACTTGTGTGAGATAATCCACAGACCATTGGAAGAAGCTGGATTCAAATCCAGACATTTTTTATTTAAGAGTCTGCACAATTAACTAGTATACTAGAGGGCTGAGAGTTGGAACCATGCAATCTATCACCAGGCTCCACATAAGGTCTGGGCTCAGCAACCATATTAGACATTCTTCAAGAGCCACCACACATCTTTCTTCTCTTCAAGTCCCAAAAGTACAGAATATAGGGCTGAGTCCTGGGAAAGTCTTAATAAAATTTGCTGACCGATCCCATAAAATTGGCCCCACCCACCTTGTCAATGCTTACATCCTAGCCCTTCCAAACCAGCAGCACATTCTTTCTTCATTAAATACTGCTGTGATTTGGTTTAAACTGCACCCCACAACCTGTATTTCCTGGAGGCTTCCAGGATTGCACTAACATTTGGAAAATGTGGGTATATCTTTTAGTCATTAATTTATTCATTTAAATGTGCCTACCAAGTGCTATGTAGCTAAAAACTGCCAGAAAAAAAAGTGTCAAATAACACTAAGACACTCTTCCAAAGGAAAACCACATAGCCAGTTGGGAGAGAACATGTCAGACAAATATAACATGCCACAAGTTGCATAGAGAACTTCCACCATCTCACCCCGCCCCCCCTCATCCACTCACCCAACACCATCTATACTCAGTGAAAGAGATCTATCTTTCCCATCACCAGGATGAACTATGGTAGCATCAGGCTAAAACCAACCCTCATCATGTTCAACAGACAGATAATCCCTCACCTATCTAAGGTCATCACTTCAGTAATGCACCACTCTTCTATTAACAAGCTTTTCTATCTGAAGGGTTATTCCCTCCAGCATACAATCTAGTTATTCTTCCTTCCAAATAAAAAAATGCAAATATAAAAAATACTCTCTCTCTCTTAAATCCATTCTTGCTGTCTAGCTGTCCCATATTTCTCTCTTTCATAGCAAACTCCTAAATGTTATCCAATTCTTCACATTCTCTCTTACTCTCAGTCCCATTTGTCTTTTGCTCCATTGCAACCACCTTATCAAAGTTATCAATAAGCTCAGCCCTCATCTAACTTGATCTGTTAATGTGCTTTTCACAAGACCCTAAGGCAAATAATTCTAGGTTGTTCTGCTCTAGCTGTCAGAATATTTCCTGAAT
This sequence comes from Canis aureus, assembly GCF_053574225.1. Lineage (NCBI taxonomy): Eukaryota > Metazoa > Chordata > Mammalia > Carnivora > Canidae > Canis > Canis aureus. The sequence continues at coordinate 27,615,106 of NC_135624.1, read as the reverse complement.
ATATTCTGAACTGAAACCCACCTACTTGTAGTTTGCACCAATGGGTCTCTACTCTGACTTTTGGAACATCACTGTACCAATCTACTCTCTCTTTCAAAAGCAGACTTTCCACTATTGGAGTCAGATATATATTCCTGTACTGACATTCTTTCTACTTAAGCATCACATGTACTTGATGCATATCCGAATATTAGTAGAGTCAACTATGATATGAATTCAGAGTGGAATAGATTATTTGAAAACTATTCATTAATTTATTTGTTCAACCAACAAATGTTTCCTAAGTATCTATCATATGTCAAGCACAACTGTGTGCACTGGTAATACAGCAGTGAGCAAGACAGACATAACACTTGCCTTCAGGGAGCTCAGGTAGTAAATTCTACTGGAAAGTGATAAACATCACTCTAGGTTGCTCTGGTGCTTTATAAATATTAATGTTTACATTTAGTGGGACAATGTTCTGAATTATGACCTAGCACATTTTTTTCATCTCCAAAATTCCCTGTTCCCTGCCTTTCTTCATTTCTAAGCCAGAGGCTAAAGAAAGATGACAGAAAATAATCCAAAAGGAACAGTGAATCAAATTGATGTCTTTGAGTTCCAGAGTAGATTATTTTTTTGCCCATGGCAAAAACAATAGTCATGAAAATGAGCTATAGTCAAGCATTTGGGAAATTTCCCAAAATCTAAGTTTTAAATAATAAGAGAAAAATCTGTAGGACTCAGAACACGGAGTCTATATAAGAAACCTAAAATGGGAAGCACCAGAGTCAGCAGTTAGTGAAATTCTAAACCTCACTCACTGGCCTTCCATCCAAGCCTACAAAAAATAGTTTTGCATTATTTCTATAGGGTTTAGAGAGAGTAACTATGGCCAGGTTCTCTCTTCTTCCCTTTTGAAGACATTGGGATCATTGATACCAATGAGCCACATGGTTTCACAGCTGCCAACAAGTTACACGTATGGAATACATGTCCCTTTATGTGCAACACCCCTTTCACTCCTGCTAGTATTCTGTGTCCTCCAGTCTTTCTTTATTTGATTATTACTATTTAACACCCTGTAGCAATTAAGAGCCACATTTGAGATAACAGTCCAGTCTAGACTTGAATTATACACTAGCTTGATCTAGCCCGTGACTTTTAGCAGATGACTTATTTGCTATGTGCCTCAATTTCCCCATCTAGGATAAGTAAACCTATATTACAAAGCTGTTAGGAATATTGAGTAATATATGAATTTGTGGGGCCCAGTTTATTATGGAGACTATAGTAGCCAATAGACTTTATGTATTAGTGGTAATAAAAGATCAATCTTGTTTATGGCATATTTTTAGTTTCCTACAATAGGAAATCTGGTAGTCAACCATAACTCTAAGAGACTTGGTGTGCACAACTTTAAGCAACCAAGGCCTGGCCAAATAGATCACTTTCCTCTAGAAAGATAATCACTTATGTTAGGTTCTGTACTCCCCTTTTTGCTTTTGCTTTGTTATTATGAAAGTTCCATAAAAGACATCTGAGAATTATTCATCCATACTGAAGCCTCCAAACTAATTTCCCTTTCTCCTGTCATGTCACTATCTTACAACCTCTGGGTAGCTAGGTCCTCTTGCAATGAGAGCAAGTTATGCTCTCATATAAAATCCTTCAATAGTTTCCCACCATGTCCTCCAGGAAAAGGTCCAAACTCTTTGCAAGGTAAATACCACCTCCCAAATCTTACCTCAGCTTCTTTGCTAGCTTCATTTCATACCAATTCCCACTCTCCCTAATCTGCTCCAGAAAGAAATGCTTATCTTACTCTGCACAGAAAATGTTTCCATCTTTGTACCTGTGCTCATATTCTTTCAGTCATGAAAGCCCTTCTTCCAGTTTATGCCTAACTCATCAGTGTTTTAAAACTGAAGTCAGATGCCATCTCCTATAGGAACCCTTCATGAGCTCCCTGGGTTAGACCGTTCTCTCCCTTGTTCTGTGTTGTTTCAACTCACATTTCCATGTCAATTGTTACTGTCACACAATCATCCAAATTATCTCATTACAGAACTACCAGATTGGAAGCTCATGGAAAGCTGGGAAATAGCTTAAAGACATATCCAGTGCCTAGCACAATGATTTACACATAAGCAGCTATTTAACAATAATTTCAAAAGCTCTAGACCATGTATCAGATGACCTTGTATCTGGTCCCACCCTTCCATGAATTAGTCACATTATTTTAGTTAAATTACTGAAATTTGAGGATGTTTCCTCATGTCTAAGATGGGCATACTTCCCTTAACTCCCCACCACCTATCTGGTCTCCCTACTTTACTGTGAAAAGGCAAAATAAATTAAATAATCCATGTTATTTTTTAAAATTGCAAGATGCTATGCAAATACAAAATATTTCTAGAGCAAATATTTAATTTGGTTGGAACCATTTGAGATCACTGTAAAAATATGTCAGAGATGTAACTAAGCCCTCATTCCTTTCAACTGGAATTAGGAACAACAATAACAACAAAATCAATCACAGAATGTGAAGCTTTTCAGAGAACTTTTCACAATTCAAGTAAATGAACTGCGAAGTTGGAAGGCTCTTAAGAATTACTCGTCTCTGTTTTTATAAGGAAGGAGTTTGAGACTTGACAATATTATGAGCCTAAGGATTACTAGATTGGAACACATATAAGACCCAGGCCTCTGGATCCCCTGTCTAGTTCTCACTGTAACAAACCGACCTCAATCTAGATTAGATATCCATTAATTCATGCATGAGCAAAGTACAATATAGCATAACTTTTATGTTTGGGGTTTTAAAAATTCTGAAATATTTTGTAATGCCATTCTAAAAACAATCATCCATAAATTATTCACAAAACTCTATGAGGAACTTTTGATATATTGATATAAGGTCCCAAGAATGTATCCTCAGAGAGCATGAAGTTTGGGACTAATTTTCCTTCTTAAGCAAAGAGTCACATCTTATGAGCTATTGGGAGTGATGTGGACACAGTCTATTTTCAGGTGACAACAGCCTGTTACCATGGCCCTCAGTCCCTATTCACTGTCCAGCCTATTCACCACCATCTCACAAGGAAGTCAGATTTCCTCATAATAAGGAATCCTGTAATGAGCCCAGTCCTGGTGACTTCTGCAACAGAAAATTTCCAATGAAGGAATTGATTCAGCCTGTAGAAAGAGCTAGAAATGAACAAGGGCTGGTGGAAAGGGAGGTGGGTGGAGAGTTGGAGTGACTAGGTGACGGGCACTGAGTGGGGCACTTGACGGGATGAGCACTGGGTGTTAGGCTATATGTTGGCAAATTGAACTCCAATAAAAAGTATACGAAAAAAAATTTTTAAAAGAAAGAGCTAGAAAGCTGAAGTTGAACAGCTGCTCTTAGATAAATCTTTCTGTCTTCCAGGAGCTATTTGTGCACTGAGTGCCCACAGAAGCCAAAATTATATTTGGCTATATAGTAAGCAGATTGTAGTTTGCAGGATTCAATCATTTCTTTCACCCAAGTGCTAGGTACTGTTCTAGGTGCTAAGACTAACACAGGGAATCAAACAAAGTTCAGGCTCAATTCTGATTTGTTTGGGATGGCCTGCTTTCTGTTTATTAGCAGTGGAGCAGAATTTGGAGATCTGGATTCTGGTTCCAGTTTTTCCATTAAGTATTGATAGCCCATGTAACTCTCAGGTTTAATTTCTATATTGGTAGAACAATAACTGCAACTGTTTCAGAGTACCTCTGGAGATCAAATAAAATCATTGGGTTCCTGTTCTCTGAAATGCATGAAAATTTATCAAATAGTATATAAAAGCCTTACTATATATATTCTGCAGAGTGTAGCTCCAAATATTCTTTCTAGATGTATCTACTTTTACCTTCCCACAGAGAGCCCCTCCTCAGCCAAATCCATCTTTACTCTCCCTCATCAAACCATACATTTTCTTACCTCTTAGATCTTTGCTTCTGCTATTTTTCCTTCCTAAAATGTCCTTCCTTTTATGTCAGATGCTCTTTTTCAGAGGTTGAAGACCCAGTCCCCATGGGAGCTAGGCAGGTAACATAAAATCAGTGAAGACTGCCTGATATAAAAGAATAAGAGGCTGTAGGGATGTCAATAAAAGGAAGTGCACATTTTCTGTAGTTGCTGCTAACTACTGGTTAATTACTCCAAGTGAAAATCAGGATCAGTAGGATTGAGTATATTAGTGATATTGATGGTGTCCCACAGGTCTCTGCAACCCTTAATTTTTAGTCTTTCATTTTTTTTCTTTCTGTTCCTCAGATTGACAATCTCAATTGACCTGTTGTCAAGTTTGTGAACTTTCTTTGATCATTTCAAGTCTGCTGTTGGCCTCCTCTCATGAATTTTTAATTTTGCTTATTGTATTTTCTGACTCCAGAACTTTAATTTGGCCCTTCTATAGATTTGAAATAAACCGCGTATGTTCTCCGACAATAATAGAATGAAATTAAAACTCAGTAACAGAAATTGGGGAAATACAAAATTATGTTGAAATTAAACAACACATTCCTATTGTTGAACCAATCGTTCAAAAAAGAAATAAAGTGTGGGGGACGCCTGGGTGGCTCAGCAGTTGAGTGTCTGCTTTCCACTCAGGGCATGATACTGGAGTTCTCGGATGCAGTCCCTGTGGGGAGCCTGCTTCTCCCTCTGCCTATGACTCTGCCTCTCTCTGTGTCTCTCATGAATGAATGAATATTTTTTAAAAAAGAAATAAAAAGTGGTATTATAAAATACTTGAATAAATTAAAAATTAAAACAAAAGATATAAAAAATTATGTAATGCAGCCAGCACAGTAATTATCAGGAAATCTAAATTTCAGAACACCTCTACTGAAAAAGAAGAAACAAACGAAAAGGAAGAAGAAAAAAAAAAACTCAAACAAGTATCCTAACCTTATACTTTAACAAAATAGAAAGAAGTGCAGATTAAACCCTAAACAAGAATAAGGAAGGAAATAATAAAATTAGAATGGGAATAAATAACAGAGAATAGGAAAACAATAAAGAAAATTGTTCTTTGAAAAGATCAACAAAATTGGCAAATCTTTATCAAGATTGACAAGAAAAAAGAGAGATTCTGACTACTAATAATAGAAATTAAAGGATCCACCACACTAATCTTATATAATACACTGATTAAGAAATAACATAAACAAATTATACCAACAAATTAGACAACCTAGGTAGAAGGGATACAAGGAAGACAGAGCCTACAAAAATGAACTGAAGAATAAATATAAAATCTACAAAGCTCTATAACAAGTTATGTTATAGAGTAAAGAAATTGAGTTATGAATCAAAAAAATTCCCACAAACAAAAGTTTATGACCATATGGCTTTATGGATGTATTGTGCCAAACATTTAAAAAAGAATTAATAGCAATTCTTCATAAACTCTTCCAAAGAATAGAAGAGGGGGAACTCTTTTCAACTTATTATGAGACTAGTATTACACTGATACCAAAACCAGATAAAGACACCACAACAAAACAAAACAAAGCCACTAACCAATATTTATCCTAAAAATGGATGCAAAAATCCTCAACAAAATACTAGCAAACTAAGGCCAGCAATATGTAAACAGAATTGTGCACTTTGACAGAGTAGGATTTATTTCAGGAATGCGCAGTTGTTTTAACATAAGGAAATCAGTGAAATGTACCACATTAATAAAATAAAGGAAAAAAGGGGTGCCTGGGTGGCTCAGTTGGTTGAGCATCTGCCTTTGCCTCAGGTCATCATCCCAGGGTCCTAGAATTCAGCCCTGCATTGGGTTCCCTGCTCAGTGGAGTCTGCTTCTCCCTCTCCCTCTGCCTCTCCCCCTACTCATGCTCACACTATCTCTTGCTCATTCTCTCTCTCAAGTGAATAAATAATTAAAAAAAAAAGGACAAAAAAAAAAACCCCAGGATCATTTTAATAGACACAGGGAAATCACTGACAAAAAAAAAAAAATCCTTTAATGACAAACACCCTCACAAACTAGGAAAACAAGAGGCCTTCCTATTTCATTCTTATAAAGGGTATCTATTAAAAATCTGCAGCCAGCATTGTTCTTTTTTTTAAAGATTTTATTTATTTATTTGAGAGAGAGAGCATGAGAAAGGAAGAGATCACAAGCAGAGGGTAGGTGCAAACGGAGAAGCAGACTCCTGGATGGAGCAGGGAGCCTGATGTGGGACTTGATCCCAGGACTCTGGGATCATGACCTGAGTCAAAGGCAGATGCTTAACTATCAGAGCTACCCAAGCACCTGCTAACATTGTTCTTAATGGTGAAAGACTGAATGCTCTCTCCCTAAGATAATGAACAAGAAATGACTGTCTACTCTTGCTACTTCTATTGAACATTGTGCAGGAGGTTCAAAGCAGGGCCATAAGTATAGATTATATTTGTTTTTTAAAAAAGACATCTAGGGATCCCTGGGTGGCGCAGCGGTTTGGCACCTGCCTTTGGCCCAGGGCGTGATCCTGGAGACCCGGGATCGAATCCCACGTCAGGCTCCCGGTGCATGGAGCCTGCTTCTCCCTCTGTCTGTGTCTCTGCCTCTCTCTCTCTCTCTCTCTCTCTGTGACTATCATAAAAATAAAAAAAATAAAATAAAAAGACATCTAGATGAAAAGGAAAAAGTAAAACAATCTCTATTTGCAAATGTCATGATGACTTATGCAGAATGCTTAATAAACTATGAAAACTATTAGATCTAATACATGAGCTCAATGAGGTTGAAGGATATAAGATTAATATACAAAATCAATTTTATTTTTATATACTAGCAATGAACAATCCCAAACTTAAACTAAGAAAACAATTCTATTTACAATAACACCTAAAGAATTAAATGCTTAGGAATAAATTTTACAAAAGAAATGCACAACTTGTACAATAAAAACCATAAAAATAATTGAAAGACAAAAATAAATGGAACAATTTCCCACGTTTATAATTGGAAGAGTAAATATTGTGGTGGTGGTAGTTCACCCCACATTGTTTCACAGATTCAATACGATTTCCATCAAAATCCTAGCTGCATTAAATTGAAGAAATTGACTGCTAATTCTAAAATTCATATGGAATTGCAAGAGGCTTTGAATATAGAAAATACTGTTAAAAAAGAAAAAGTATTTTTTCTGATTCCAAACCTATTACAAAGCTATAGCAATCAAAACAGTTCAATATTGGCATAACAATAGACATTAAAACTAATGGAATAGAATTCAGAGTCCAGAAAAAAACCCTTATATTTATGGTCCATTGATTTTTGACAAAAGTGTCAAGACCATTCAAAGAAGGAGGATAGTCCTTTCAACAAATGGTGGAGGGAAAACTGAATATCCACACACGAAAGAATAAGCTTGAAATCCTACCTCACTATCGATACAAAAATTAAAGCAGATGATAGGTCTAAATGTACTGCTAAAGCAAAAACAAAAACAAAACAACAACAAAAAACTCTTTAGAATAAACACAGGAGTAAATGTTAGTTAAAATGCATTAGGCAATGGCCTCATGAATGTAATACCAGAAGCACAGTAACCAAAAGATAAAAAATAGATGTATACATTTGATTTCATCAAAATTAAATGCTTTGGTACTTCCAAAGACATCATCAAGAAAGTGAAAAGGCACCTAAAAGAATAGAAGAAAATGTCTGAAAATTATATATTAAAGGGACTTCTATCCAGAATATATTTTTAGAAATTCATATAAGTCAACACTAAAAATATAAATAACCCAGTTAAAAACGAGCAAAGTTTTGAACAGACATTTCTCCAAAGAATATATATAAATGGCTAATAAGTCTATGGAAAGGTGTTCAGCATCCTAGTTACTAAGGAGATTAAAACAAAACCACAATGAGATGTCACTTCATACACATTAGGACATCTATGATCACATAGACACTAACAAATGTTGCTGAGGCTGTGAAGAATTTGGACTCTTCATACAATGTCGCTGAAAATATAAAATGGTCCAGCCTTTTTTGTAAGAGGATTTGGGAATTCCTCAAAAACTTAAACAAAGGGTTACTGTATGACCCAGCACTTTACTCCTAGGTCTATACCCAAGGGAATTCAAAACATATTCCCACATAAAAACACATACACTAATGTTCACCATAGCCTTATTCATAACAACCAAAAAGTGGAAATAATGCAGATGTCCATTAGCTGATGAATGTATAAACAAAATATGTAATAGTTGAACAATGGAATATTATCCAGCTATAAAGAGGGGTGAAATGCCTGTCTGTGCTAGAAAAATGATGAGCCTCAAAACATGCTAAGTGAAAGAAGCCAGACAAGAGGCTACATGTTTTATGATTCCATTTGGATATAATGCCCAGGATAGAAAAATCGATAGAGCCAGAAAGTATATTTGCATTTGTCAAGAATTAGTAGGAAAGGACAATGAGAGAAAAACTGCTAAAAGGTGCAGAGTTCTTTTCTGGATGATAAATGTTTTTTTTTTTTTTTAATTTTTTTTATTGGTGTTCAATTTACTAACATACAGAATAACACCCAGTGCCCGTCACCCATTCACTCCCACCCCCCGCCCTCCTCCCCTTCTACCACCCCTAGTTCGTTTCCCAGAGTTTTTGAAATTAAGTAGTGGTGAGGGTTGCACAATCTATGAAAGCACTAAAAAACATTTAATTTTACCTCTTAGAGGAGTGAAATTTATAATGTGAATTATTTCTCTTTAAATCTGGTATTTTTCAATGATATTCATTATAATCACAAGGTCCAATACAGTATTTTTAGCACATCAAAAAAATTTTTTTATAAAATCTTTAGAAGATCTTTAGGTAGTTAAGTGTCTGGGAGTGAGGGCACCAAAGGAGGGTCAGGTTTGGTTGTTTAAAATACAGATATCTATTTTTAGTCCTTCTTCCAGAGTGGATAATGAAAAATGATTGAGAATTGAAATAATCCCAGGAAGAGTTTAATAATTCAGGACAAGTGACAAGAACTTCTTGTCTTTTAATTCCTTATAAACAACTGACTGAATTTTTAGGTTATATCATAGCGCTAAGACACCCAAGAGCGAGAAATAAAAAGATAGAAGGTCTGGCATGGCCTCCTTCCACACAGTTTTAGAAAGAGCATAACCTTGGGTAGTCATTTATGCAGTTGTCTTTCTCAGGAGTTGTTCTGCAAAGAAAGTCAGAACCTAATGCACTATCAAATGATGCCACTGATGTACTATGATGTTTCTCTGAAGCCACCATTTATGATGAATTTGACTTTCTAAAAATTATAAAAGAACACTTGCAAGTGGGGAGATTTTAGAGGAAGATGGGCCATCAGGTTAGGAGAGATAGGCTGAAGATACCAACTTTAGTCTTGCATCATTTATGCAGCAACTGCACCCAACACACATAGCCCAGAGTCTCACTAAATATATCTTAAATGAATGAAAATGTTGAATGACTTAATCACTTATTCAAACGATCCATGAAAAGTCTAACAACCATGAGTTCCTTGTATGGTGAAGTAGTAAAAAGGTAAAACCTTGCAGAATCTGTTTTGGAAGGGATTTTAGAAATTAATGGATTCAATTTCCCATTTGTGCTTAAGTATCACTTTATCTTCTTTAAATGTTAACCCAACTTATGTTTGAATGTACTTCCTGATGTTGAATTTACGAGGTCTCAGGATGGTTCATCTTTAAAGATTTGACTATTCATTCTGCAGTTAATCAGCTAATGTTTCTTAAGGGCCACTTTGAATACCAGGCACTCAGAGTAAAGTGGCAAATAAAAGAATAAGACAATGATTCTGCCTTTATACCATTTTAGTTCTAGTGGGGTAAGGAGGAGAGATAGAAATAAGTACACAAAATATATTTTGGTTGATGATTAAAGCTATAGAAAAAATGGAATAAAGAGAAGAGAGAACGCTGGAGGTGACTGCTATTTTATATGTAGTGGTCAGTAAAGGACTCTCTAATAAGGAAATATTTGAGCAAAGAGAGTATAAATGTTTAGACTAACCTAATTCTGTACCTAATTTGTGATGTGGCCTTCAGCAAATCATTGCCCATTTCTGTGATTCAGTTTCTTTGTACATAAATGATTGAATTCTAGGTTCCCTTCTAGCTCAATCTACTATCACGCAAAGGAAATGGCCATTATTCAAGGACAAGTGAAACATGAGTAAATGCAGTGCAGCTATATAAGGCATGGGGGAACTGCTGATCAGTTTCCTGGTCTGTAATAAAATCGCCTCCATTCAAAGTCAGTATAATTCAAGGTCAGAGTTTCTCTTCCCTTTATTTCTTCCTCACCTAGAACATTTCTCATCACAGTTCTACTCCACAGAGGCTTCTATCATGGTGAATTATTTTTCTTTTCAGAAAGGATTCAAGTGGCTTGATTTCAAATTCAGGAACTGGGAGCAATCACAGAGTGTGGCTAAATTCTTTCAGGAGGGTCTGTGGAGTAGTCTAGTGGCTTTCAAATTTGGCTACATATTAGAGTCATTGGTAAGCTTTTAAAAATCCCGGTGTCCAGATTGTGCCCCAGAAGAATTAATCAGAATCTCCCACAGTTTGTTTGTTTGTTTGTTTGTTTGTTTGTTTGTTTGTTTTTAAAGATTTTATTCATTCATTCATGAGAGAGACAGAGACAGAGACAGAGAGACACAGGCAGAGACACAGGCAGAGGGAGAAGCAGGCTCCATGCAGGGAGCCCGATGTGGGACTCAATCCTGAGACTCCAGGATCATGTCCTGGGCTAAAGACAGGCGCTAAACCACTGAGCCACCCAGGGATCCCCAAGTTTATTTAATATCCCTCAGATGATTACAATGGACAGCTATGAAGGAGAATTCTTGGTTTAAGGAAAAGAGTTTGATTTTGACAATGCACACATTTGGGCTTGGCATCTGATTGCAACACTTGCTGGATGTGTGCTTTTGTGCAAACATCTTAATTTGACTGCCATTCTCCTTATGTGTAGAAATGAAAAAAAAAAAAAGTTACCTTCATAATATGCCTGAACCAGTAGGCAATCCATAACTGATATATTTTCACTAAGATTAATTTTATGTTTTTATCTACCTAGTTTTACATAATTTCATGCTAGCTCTGTACAGATAAATGTATAGGCCATGTTCTTAGAAGCTAATGATCTTTATACAAAGCCCTGAAATAGAAAATACTTAGAGAAGATAGAAGAGCAATATAAACACATGCCCCTGGCAATCCATCAGTAAGAAACTACATCCTGATAGCCCAAACATGGTACTCAGAACTGTCAAAGGTAGATGTCTTAAGTTATCTATTGCTGCATAACAAATTACCCAAAACCATAATGGTTTGAAGCTGTAGCACTTCTTATTTCAGTTCTGTAAGCCAAGAATCTGGGCCAGATCAGCTGGATGCTCTGGCTCTGGGTTTCTCACCAGGCTATAGTCCGAATGGCTAAAATAAAAAACGACAAGAAATAACAAGTGTCAGTGAGGATGTGGGAGGAAAAGGCACAGTCATACGCGGTTGGTGGTAATGTAAATTGGTACGGCCATTGTGAAAAACATTATAGAGGTCCCTCAGAAAATTAAAAATAGAAATACCATACAATAACAGTAATTCCACTACTAAGTATTTACCTAAAGAATATAAAAATTAATTTGAAAAGATGTATGTGTCCCTATGTTTATTGCAGGCTTACTTGCAATAGCCAAGATATGACAGCAGCTCAAGTACACATCAATAGATAAATGAATAAGGAAATGGTGAATATACATGATGGATTATTATGCAGCCATAAAAAGAGTGAGATTGTGTCATTTGAGACAACACAGATGGACCAAGAGGGAATTATGCTAAGTGAAACAAGTCAGATTGAGAAAGACAAATATATGATTTCACTTATTTGTGGAATCAGAGAAAAAAAAAAGCCAAATGAATAAACACAAAAGTAGAATCAGACCTATAAATACAGAAAACAAACTGATGATTGCCAGAGGGAAAGGAGTGGAGGGATGGGCATAATGTATGAAGATGAGTGAGTGATACAGGCTTCAGATTGCAGAATAAATAAATCATAGGAATAAGAGGCACATCATAAGGAATATAGTCAATGATATTGTCATAGTATTTAGGGTTACAGATGGTAGCTATATTTGTGGTGAGCATAGCATAATGTGTAAATTTGTTGATTCACTATGTCATATACCTGAAATTAATTTAATATTGTGTCAACTATACTCAACTGTAAAAAATGAATTATTTTTTTTAAAGGTTCCAGTCTTTTCAAGGCTCACTAGGGAAGGACTTGCTTCTTAGCTCATTAAGATGGTTGTTAGTAATTTTGATTTTTCAAAGATTGTTGGAGTGAGGCCTCAGTGGCTTATAAGTTGTTAGTCAGAGGCCTCCATTGATCCCTTGCCTTATGAACCTCTCCATTCAATGTGGCAACAAACAAACAAGAGGACAGAGTTCCAGCAAAAGTGAGTGCCAGCAGCACGGACACCACAGCCTTTTGACATCCACCCACTACCACCATATTTTATCATTAGAAGTGAGTCCTGAGATTCAGCCCACACTCAGAAAGGATTACCCAAACCACAAATACCAAGAGGTAGGGATCATTGAGAGTGATATCAGAAACCGCCTACCACAGTAGATGCCTGGTTTTGTTTCTTTAAATCAAATGTAATTGTTGCTTCTTGGAGGAAAGATTGAAGACAGAAGTGCCAGTATTACTTCTTTCTCATTTGCCTCTGCAAGATCCAAGCCCCACCCTCCCCCACAATTGTTCCTGGAGATTCCATTTACTGAACCCCTGCTTCGTGCACACAGAGTTCTAAGGGTTTTGAAATGAATAAAACAGAAGTCTTCTTCTAGAAGCTCACCAGTAAATGAGGAAAACAGAAAACAAAATCATTTCAAAACAAGATAGTAAATTTTTTATAGAGAAACTATGCACTGTGGTATTATGAATACAGAAAAAGAAAAATCATGACTACTTGGAAATGAAATAAAATTTGAGCTGCACCAGAAGGATATACAGAGCTTTGAGAGATGCATATTTCAGAAGGCTATCCAGGTGTGGGAAATGCTTGAGCAAAGACACAGTAGCAAGAGAATTGAGGGAACGTTCTAGGACTTGTGAGGATGACATATAGGACTCAAGGTACTGACTGGGAGAATAAGGCTAGATCTTGCTAGCTAGAGACAACGTGGATTTCAGTGCAGGGACCACTGAATATTTGAGAACCAGAGACTGATTAGTAAGACCCAGGCTTACTTAGGATGATCATACTGGCAGCAAACTAAGACACTGGAGTAGAGGCAACCAGGTGGGGGGAGGTGTGCTGGAAGCAGGGAGACCTGTTAACAAAACCTTTAACATGATATAGCTGGTAGGTAAAAGGGTCTTCTCATAGTCAGGGGCAGTGTGCATGGAAACCACAATATAAAGGTCTGGAGAGGCAGTATCAACAGGATTTAAGGAAACCTTTGAAAAAAGTTTAAGCAAGAGAAGTTGAGGATGACTGAATTTTCACAGGTGGGTAACTAGATTTATAACAGCAATTCAGGGGGAGCATTCGGAAATATGAAGTAAGATGAAGAATGCATTATTTGACTCACTCATCCCTTCTACACGGTTCTCTTATGAGAAACAAGCTCCTCATCTGCCCGGGAAAATAAGAGCTAAAGTGTCACTCTGGATTGTGTGTGCATTGTTTGTTTGGAGAGATAATAAAACGCAGGGCATAGATTCAAAACCCCAGGAGGGTGGTGAAGCAGAGTCAGAAATCAAATTTAGGTCTGTTTGATCCTTTCCACTACTTTCAGAGCTTTGAGTCTTTGAGGTCCTTGATTGTCACACTGAGCAGATTATATTACACTCCACAGACAATGAATAGCTAAGGCAACTTTATTTTTTTTCCATCTTTTTGTTTCATTTTGTGAGGGCTTTATTTTGAGTTGGTTATAATTTAGGAGCTTCATAAGCATAACTGCTCCAATTATGGATTTAACATACCATATCTAATGAATAAGAATACACAAGATTGCAGGAGAAAGGAATGTCTATTTTCATCCAAGGGCATTTGAAGAAGCCAGGATGGAATTTAGGTTTGGCTCTTAGGGAAGAGCATATGTCTTTACTGCACTGCAAAGTCACCATGTAGAGAGAAAAGAATATTTGGCTGGTGATTCAAAAACCAGCACCAAGAAATATCTCCATGGAGAAAGCAGAAAGGGGTGTGGGGGGTGAGAGTGGAATAACTGAGTAGTTGGATTCTAGAAATAGCAGAGTTGGTGCTGAGCACAAGGTTTTCCCAATGTCCAGGTAACCGGGTGACCTGTTCAGACATGCATAAACCATAGGATGTCCCCAGGGGAAATATCTACCTCTGAAAGTCTCACACCAATAGGAGACCAAATTCTGTTCTCTGAGAGATAATGTGAAACAAGCCTCAGACATAATCCACTCAAGGGGAAGGAAGCTAAAATATTTATCCTCTATTTCTGTTCATCATTAGCTCAAGGTTACTCTTGGGGAACTTCTGAGGACTTTTGGCCAGCCCCACACAAAGCCTGAGTGCTCAGGGGGACAGCCCCTAGGAGGGGAGCCCCAGATGGTTGGTGATCATACTATATGGCAGGCACCCACAGCTTCAGTTATACCTGGTCTACTGGCTCTCCTCATCTGACAAGGTCTAACCTGTTCATCTTTAATTACACATTTATTGAGCACGTACCATATTACAGCCACTGGGATACAACAATAAACAAGCAGACATGTTCCTTGCCCTTATGGTTTCTACATTCAAGTAGAAAAGGCATATAATTAAGCCAGCAATTGTAATCAAAATTTATATTATAAAAATTTTCAAACATTCAGAAAAGTTGAGAGAAGTTTATAATGAACAGCCAATTATCCATCATTCAGTTAGTTAGCAATTGCCAGCATTTTGTCACACTTGTTTCATCTTGTTTTGTGGTTTTTGTTGAATTATTTCAAAGTAAATTACACACATTATAACACTGACTCTCATTACTTTAGCATGTATCTCTCTCTTTAAAAAAAAAAGAACATTTCTCTGTATAACACAATAAACATTATTACACCTGACAAAATCAAAATCAACAACAATTCTTGGCATTGAATACCCAGTCTTTAACATCAATTGACATGGGATTCAATAAACTCAAGAGAATGTACAGACTGGTCCTCCATCCAGTCCAATACTCTGACTTTATGCCTTGTAACATATGATATGGCTATAGTGATCGGGAATTAATTTATCTGAAAAGGGGCTCAGAAGATCTGGCTTTAAGATCTGCCACTAATTTGATGACTAATTAATTTTGTCAGTAATCAGACTGGCTCCAAAAAAGGATGGAATTTACTGGCTCATATATCTGAAAAGAGCAGTTATAACAATACTAACACTCACAAATAGTAACGTGGCATTTACTATGTGTCAACCCTACACACACACACACACACACACACACATTTATTTCTCCCAGTGAGACTTCATGAGGTAGGTTTCCAATTACTGTTTTCATTTCAGATGAGATGGTTGAGACATCCAGAGATCAAGTGACTTACCCAAGGAGGTCACACAGCTTGTCAGTGGCAAAGTTGTGATTCAGACTAGGGCTGTTTGGTCCCAACATCTTGCTTAGGTATGGCTTGGTTTATGGACTTGAATTATATCTACAGGACTCAATCTCCCTCTCATACCACACACTCCCACTTATTATTTGTCTCCATTTTCAAGCAGAAAACGTCTGATGTTTGAAGCATGGCTTTCATTTATTCCACCTTTACTCTCAATCACCCCAGCAGAATCCCTAAGGCTCTTTGCTCAACAATTTGGAATGCAAGATTTCTAATTGACTTTCATTGTCTCTGATTAGCCTGGCTGGAGTTATGACCTGTCCCTGAACAAATCACTAGGTCTGTGAAATCAATCATTCACTCCCAGAGCTGGAGTGTAGTCAGCCCCTTTAAAAGGGTGGAGAATGAGAGAAGCAGGGGCTTCACCAAAGGAAATCAGAGTGGTATTTCTGGAAGAATGGGAACTGAATGCTGAGTGGCAAGTCTTGCTCATGAGTAAGATTGAAAAGATTGATAGGATCCCTGGATCCTAGCAGTAGCTTGCAACACAAAGTCTCCATTTCTTCCCTTGCACAGTGAAGGCAGTTGGACACCATAATTTCTAGAGAAGGCTTTTAGCTCCCGTCATCCAAATTCTAGAAAATGAGGGCTAAGAGATGAGATGGCATTTGCTCGAAGTGACAGAGATAGTTATCAGCAGAGCATGGGTTAAAACTGAGATTCATCCATCCCAGCCCAGTGCCTATTCATTTCAGCTTCATAGCTACTGAAATGTGGAGGGTCATCACAAAAACTCGGCAAGTTAGTATAATTGCTGGCATTGGTCCTTACTTGGAAGATCTGTGGCTGTACAAAAGAGTAAAGGATGATTGTATAACTATTGACCTCATCTGAAAGATATATAGTAGAGCAATAACTTTTAATAAAGCCCCCAAAACATTCAAAAGGAATTTTTCAGAGGATCCTCCAAGATTAACCTGAGTTTCCACAGGAATTCAGGGCTGAATGTTGCCAGGTAATACTTGTCTGATGTCATCCGAGTAGCTAATGGCTGCAGACAGCTATAGCTGGCACATCATCAAAGCTGTTGACAAGCAAGAAGAGAAAGTCCACCCAAGCTTGGCACGTCTGGATCTGTACAAACTCGTGTTGATTTTCATGTCTCAGTCACTTTGAAGTAATCTTCCTAGGGAATCAACTTAGGGACCACCTCTCATCTTGGACATTAGAAAATAATGCCAAGCTCTAAGCCTTAAAGAAAAATGAGTAATGGGATATTTCAGTTTTGTCCCAACTTTAGCTATAAGGAAGAGTTTCATAAAGGATAGGATGGGACTACCAAGGCAGAGGGATTAGTGAACTCCATATGCTACTTATATTCTTGTTATTTAAGAAGCAGGAACTCACTGGGGCCACAAGGAAAAGGCATTATGATGGCATGTCTTCTCTATGTCTGTGTGTGCTATTCACCCTTGGTTGGACAATTTCTTTGTGTTACCCCAAACACAAAGCAAGCCAGTTTGATTGGTATTTACCAGTTGTTCAGCATGCTTGATATCAAACCCTCATGTATTATAATCATAGGCTACCCTTGGATCAGCTGCCCACTTCATCTAATATTAATCATTCCTGCAACAAGTATAGTTTAGAGGTTCTTTCTAAAGAAGGGGGGTTATGGATAGGGAAGCTCAAATGGAAGGGGATGTGAGAAATCACAAGATTTCATGACAGGTTGGTCTGGTACACCTGTTCTTCTGCAACCGCAAGCTAAAAACCGATTTCCAGTGCTTTCTTCTTATTGCAACTTCAAAAAAATGAAACCAGATATTTACACAATATTCGTAATCCCATGCAAGTGATAAGTTTGTGAACATCTGCTCATTCTATGGTGCAGAAATTTTTCTTTTGTCCTTCCAGATTCAATTATGTTTTAGGGTGAAAAGAAGAGTTCTCTGCTTCTGATTCCTTCACACAAAACATTAAAAAACATGATGTTGACTCACCCCATGCCTCATTTGCAATCAGCCCCACTGACATTTACCCCTTTTTAGAGCACAAAATTATATGGTAGTAAGGAAGTGAAAGATTTAACATTTCTTAAGCACCTACTCAGTACCAGGGACTGTGTATCAGGTCTCCATATACTCTAACAATAGTCACAAAGCAGAAGTTACTGTTCCTGTTACATAGATGTAGAAACAGAGTAAAAAAAAAAAAAGTTAGTCAGCTTTTCCAAGATCACACAATTGCAGCTTTGGGATTCAAAGCCATTTTGTATAACTGACTATCCATGCTCCATCTCTATATTACCTACTCCTTTTGCATCTTTTCACAGTGTCTTACATGCAGCCAAAAGTTAGGAAAAAGAAGATTATTAGAATCAGCAACTCAGCAACACCTGCCACTCATGATCATCTATATAAAAAGGTTCTGTGATCAGATAAGTTGATATTTCTGCATATAATATTCTTCTTGTAAAACTTATACTATTGGCATATTAAAGACTCTAAAATGTCCTAAATAATTCAGTTTAGTTTTGTTTGGCCAGTATTTCCTAAGTTAACTTGATCATAGAATGTTCTTTCAGAAAACATCCATTGGTATCACATGAACATAAAATTCCATGGAATACTCTTTGAGGAACACAACACTGCATCATGTCATCTTCTCCTCATTTTATGAATGACAATTCTAGGTCACAAATGCAAAAAATGAGTGACAATACTGACTGAGAATGAAGGAATGATTTGTGTTAGGACTCACAGCTAATGACTGATGGAGCTGGGGCCAGAGGTCAGAACTCCTGGATGCTAATGGTTATGTTAATGAAGCCTTGGCATTAAACAGTCATATATCTTTGCTCCTTCTTCCTGTTTTCCTCCCCTGGGATGTCATTCATGAGTCCCTCTTCATAGCAAAATCTTACCACCTAGCCAAAGAAATGTTCTCTGATCCAGCTTATACTGACCACTGGTCTCTCCCTCTTCCTCTTCCTTCCTTCCTTCTTTCCTTCCTTCCTTCCTTCCTTCCTTCCTTCCTTCCTTCCTTCCTTCCTCCCTTCCTCCCTTCCTCCCTTTCTTCCTTTCTTTTTCTTTCTTTCTTTCTTTCTTTCTTTCTTTCTTTCTTTCTTTCTTTCTTCCTTCCTTCCTTCCTTCCTTCCTTCCTTCCTTCCTTCCTTTCTTCTTCCTTCCTTCCTTCCTTCCTTCCTTCCTTCCTTTCTTTCTTCTTTCTTTCTTTCTTTCTTTCTTTCTTTCTTTCTTTCTTTCTTCTTCTTCTTTCTCTTATAAATTCTTAAAGCATTTAAAGAATGGTAAAAAACAGAAGGGAAAAATGCTATTTTTCCTTTTTGTGCTGAAGGCTGATACCTCTAGTCAAATGTGGCACTTCATGTCAAACCTAGACATGATTCAACATGAATTTAATACAAATTCATGATACTCAAAGTAGCCTTTACAGATCCCACTGCACTAGCATGCACCAAGAAACAAGGTTGCCATCTTATATTTTGAATATAATTTTGTCTGTTATGTGTTGCTTTTTCCCTTCCTCATTTGTTTATTTTGTTTATAAAGGTGACATAGATCACACCTTGTGTTCTTAAATATCTCAGAGTACTTAGGACAGGGTGGAAGATGCTATGTAAAATTATGGACTCACATCATAAAATTTCTTTTGGAATGTTCAAGACACAATAACATTGCAGAATCACAAGACTTTATATAAGACAAAAACAAAACAAAACCTGACAATGTTTGAGTCAAAGAACTGAATGTACAGGGAAGAGGTGTATTGATAACTCCAAAGGGTTAATGATTTGAGGATACCACTGTTCTATAGTTGTGCTTCTTTCCAGCAGGAAAGTCACCCACAGGAAAATGAACCAAGACATGCAGCCTTTCAAATTCCTGGGAGATCAACAGGAACTCTGGGATTTACCACAATATTGGTGGAAGTTTTCTTCAACTTGTGGCCGCAGAAGAGTAGATATCTCAGGCACTTTTTCTTCCCCTCAAGGCATGCTTTTCTTCCTTCAAAGCTTTTGAAATACTGCTAGAGAGTGCCAAAGGACATGCACATCCTCTTATAAAATACCTCAGATATGAGATAGGAGGTTGGAAGAGATTGTTTTAAAGTTTGTATATGATGAAAATGGATCTCTTAGCTTCTTCTTGCTGGCTAACTGACTCTAGCTTTTTCTCTCTAAAAAGCTGAATTGAGCAAATCTCCGAGAAGTAGAACCAAACACACCAAGATCGAGATGGAGAGGAAACAAAAAACAAAACAAAACAAAACAAAACAAAAATCCAGGAAGCTCAACATCCAAATAGTAAAAACCTCCAGAAAGAATAATTTGAGAAAGTAAAATAGAAGAAAAAATAATGAAATAATAAGAAAAAAATTTTCAGAATTGAAGGATACAGGTCCCCAGATTGAAACCTGAGTGCTCTATACAAAACTCTTTAAAGCTTCACTCTACGATATGAGATAATGACAAGTTTTAAACACCTGGAAGAAAGAGCTGACAAGCTCTTTTGCCAAATCCAATGGGCAATTCAGAATTATCTTTTTTTCTTGATCTTTTGGTTGCATTTGACACAACTGATTATTTTCTCTACTTAAACATGTTTGTCACTTGACTCCTATAATTGTACTTCCATTTTGTTTTGTTTTGTTTTTTTTTGTTGTTGTTGTTCTATCTCTGTCTCTTCCTCACCCTCTAGATCCTCCTCAAATTCCCAAACCTCTCCACATTAATGGGCTCCTGTGATCACTCACTGGTTATGTCATCCAAGCTCATATAGTGGTGATTCTAGAACAATATTTCTAGTCCTGACCTCTTCCAGAAAGTCTAGGCTCCCATATGCAACTCTGTATTGGCATTTCTACCTAGATGAGTCAAGACTACTAAAATGTACTATGTTCAGAAAGGAACCTTTGATTCCACATGACCAAAATTGCTTCCAAACCAGTATTCTCCATCTCCTTCAGTAGTCTCCCTTCTATATATTGTTGATTCGAAAGAAGCCAGCTTTGATGATTTTCATTCATACCTCACATCTTATCCAACATCATAACCATTGATTCAACCTTCAAAATATATCTGTAATTGGACCAAATCTCATCCCCTCACTCTTTCTACTGGTGGTTGCATTTCTTACCTGAGACAGTATCTCCTAACAGAGGGTTCTGCTTCTCCCTTCAAGTTCCTCAGAGAAACTACAGAAACTGTTTTAACATAATACTGATCAAGTACTTGTTCAAAATCCTCCAAGAATTTGCCATCACACTTGGAATAAAATGGACTTTTATATTAATAGGTACCATGGGGTTTGAATAAAATATCAGATAACTCTTCCATCAACCTCACACCACAAGACCCAGGTAGTGGGCTAGAGAAGAATAAATCTCTCAACCTTTCCTTTTCTCCAGGAGAGCTTCTTCTGCTCTTGGAAAGAGACCAATAGCAGGTATCATCCTTCCAGAAAGCTGTGATTCAATCACTCAAAGGTAATAATACAATCCCTATTTTATTTGTGCCTAGAGCAGATCTTCTTCAAACATTGTAAAGTCAGACAGGGAATTGATCAAAATGTTCCCTTAAAAGTCCTAGAAATCCCTTAAACTTTCCATGAGTAGAAAGAACTAGGCCAACGATATTCAATGTTAACAAACTCATGTCCTCTTTCCACAAGTTTTTTTCAATGCTTCTATGCTATCAGAAATAAATTTCACAGATGCAATAACAGTCTCACACATGATTTTTAAAATGCAACATAATATTATAAAACCACTATAAATGGGAAAAAGGAAAGTATTTTAAAATGAAATAACATGTATCATCCCATAGAAACACCTTAGAAGGCATTATAAAGTGACCAGATACTCACTCATAAATGTTAAGTCACCAAGGATATAACTGTACCCAAGTAGAATTATAGAGAAAGGTTTATTGGCAAGCACTATTTTCTGAAATAGTGAAAAACTCTAAATTCTGGACAAAATAACAGTAATAATGTATTTATAGCAAATAACGCGTGCCAAGAACTGTTTCAAATGCTATATATATATATATATATATATAGTTTTATATAATATATAATATATATGTATTAGTTTATCTAGCAACCAAATAACATAGTTACTATATTGTTCCCATTTTATATTTATATAAAATGAGGTCCGAGAGGTGAATTCACTTGCTTAAATTTACACAACTGACAAGTAGTAGAGATGAAGTTCAAAACAAACCCTCATAGTCTAGTTCTAGGGTTTGTTGTCTTTTTTTTTTTTTTTTTTTAGGGTTTGTTGTCTTAACCAATATACTGCCTCTCTTGATTTACAATGAAATTGCAATTCTGGAAAATTCTGTGTATGTTTAAAACCTACATTTAAAAATAAACATATGTTGTGTGTGAAATGAAAATAGTGATAGAGTCAAGTAATTATAAATGAGTTTTTCAACTACTAAATGGCCGGCAAGAGATTCAAAACTCAAGTGGGACACAGGACAATTCTTGACTAACTATGCATCACAGCATCCCTACCATTTCTGGTCCCTACTCACTAAATGCCAGTTGACCCTCCTATCATGATGACTACCAGAAATGTCACTGAAAAAACTCCAAAACATTTCATCAAGTAGCACCACATAAGATTAAAGTCACAAGATGTGAACTGCTTTCCTTGCACTACCCAATTCAGTACCTGAATTTGGACAAGTCCCTATCTATTTGCCAGTCTCAGTTCCCTGGTCTCCTAGTAGAAGGCGCTGGCCTAGATCAAGGATAGCCAAGTTAAATGCCAATGGGCAAGGCAGGTAACACAAATTAAAGCTATAAAGAAAATATCACATAGCTTGTTTCAGCTCTCATGATTCCATTTTTGACAGAGACATAGGTAGAGAAAAATAATTATTTTCTTAAGAACATCAGCCAGCATTTCAAAGGCAATATAACGGCATGAAGATCAACTGACCCTTGCCCTCAATGCTGGGTCACAGAGGGCAGAGTGAGTTCAGATAATAAGAGAGACGCACCTCTCCTCCAGTGAACAGTGAGTGGCTACCGAACTTCATCTAATTGTTACAGGTGGAACGGCCAGCCTTGTGTTGCTATACCTTTCACATTTTCAAAATAAACCCAAAAGTCAGATGTTTTAAATCTAAAACCTGTAACTAATGAAGTATTTTTTTCATATCTTTTTAAAGATCATTAAAATCAAGCAAAACCTATGTATAAGAAGATTTTACTCATACGTTTCTATTTTGTTTCCACTACATTTCCTTCCATCTCTAAAAGTCATTCTAATTCAAACCCTAGCATGTTACCTTTTGGGGGAGTGTTACAGAGAAAAGTACTGAAATTACAAAAACAAAAAAAAAACAAAAAACAAAAAACAAAAAAAACCCCACAGTTGTGAGAGAGATACGAGGTTAGTCCAGAAAGCTGGAATTTGGTATCTTTCATTTCAAACATGAAAGTCAGAAAGCCCATTCCAAGATTGTTTGAAAGCTAACCTGGTTGTCTAATTTAAATAAGCCAGCACATCCAGCCAAGTCTACAAAATGTACAGGACTTTCTTGCGAGTTTATTTATTTATTTATTTTTTTTAGGAGGAGGACAGGATGCAAAGCCTAAATTTCCTTTAAATATAGCACCACCCCTGACAGTGTTTATACTTTCCCCTTTGCAATGTTTCCAGGCACACTTTAAAGCGATAAGAAGGAAGGAAAAGGGAAGTCACTTATACCCGAGCACGGGGACATTAAGTGTCTGTCCTAGAGGGTGTGGACAAAGTTCTTCAGCTGCCCTTGTTTTGTTTATTTTGTTTTGTTTTATTTTTTAAGAGGGAGTCACTAGACTTCACTCTACATCTGGAGTGTGCTTCCTCGGAAGTATAAGAATGTCATAAATCTCCTCTATCAGGGATCATTGTATCAATGGGACAAAAAGGCAATGGTGTGTACGGTAGGTCTGCAACTCAGTCTGCTCAGTTATCAGCAAGGGGAAGGAAGTTGGAGTGACAGGATATGGCAAGTTAGAAAACAGTGCACAGAATGCTAAGGAACAATGCCCAGCTTCCCTGGAAGGCCAGTCCTCTTAGGACACTTCCAAGTTCAGGCCAGGGGTCTGTTCGAGCAGGGGCAATGGCAGGAAGTTAGTTTATTTTCAGAACAGATCTTTGTGCTTAGAAGGCAGCCCAGGGTAATGAGCACACATTTCAGAGTTTGACAGATGCAGGTTCAAATCTGGGATGTTCAAGTTGTCAGCTTTACATTTTGGGGAAATTTATTTTTTATATGTTACATATTATTTCTCTCATGTGCAAGGGATATGCAGAATATTTTCAAAATGTGGCCTTGCAAGATTAAAAACTATAATAAATATAAAGTGGGAGCATATTTCCTGACAGTAAGTGTTCAATAAATTTAGATTTCTTTTCTTTTTTTTTCTTTTCTAAGAGCAAAGACCCTACCAAAAAGGAGAATTATATAGACCAATATCCCTGATGAACACAAATGCAAAAATTCTCAACAAGATACTAGCCAGTAGGATCCAACAGTACATTAGGAAGATTATTCACCATGACCAAGTGGGATTTATCCCTGGGATGCAAGGCTGGTTCAACACTCATAAAGCAATCAATGTGATTGATCATATCAACAAGAGAAAAAACAAGAACCATATGATCCTCTCAATAGATGCAGAAAAGGCATTTGACAGAATACAGCATCCATTCCTGATCAAAACTCTTCAGAGTGTAGGGATAGAGGGAACATTCCTCAGGATCTTAAAAGCCATCTACGAAAAGCCCACAGCAAATATCATTCTCAATGGGGAAGCACTGGGAGCCTTTCCCCTAAGAGCAGGAACAAGACAGGGATGTCCACTCTCACCACTGCTATTCAACATAGTACTGGAAGTCCTAGCCTCAGCAATCAGACAACAAAAAGACATTAAAGGCATTCAAATTGGCAAAGAAGTCAAACTCTCCCTCTTTGCCGATGACATGATACTCTACATAGAAAACCCAAAGACTCCACCCCGAGGTTGCTAGAACTCATACAGCAATTCGGCAGTGTGGCAGGATACAAAATCAATGCCCAGAAATCAGTGGCATTTCTATACACTAACAATGAGACTGAAGAAAGAGAAATTAAGGAGTCAATCCCATTTACAGTTGCACCCAAAAGCATAAGATACCTAGGAAGAAACCTAACTAAAGAGGTAAAGGATCTATACCCTAAAAACTACAGAACACTTCTGAAAGAAATTGAGGAAGGCACAAAGAGATGGAAAAATATTCCATGCTCATGGATTGGAAGAATTAATATAGTGAAAATGTCAATGTTACCCAGGGCAATCTACACATTTAATGCAATCCCTATCAAAATACCATGGACTTTCTTCAGAGAAAACATCTGAAACAAAACGTTGGAACAAATCATCTTAAGATTTGTGTGGAAGCAAACAAACAAAGGATCTATCTTAGATACAGTTGTTGAGATAAGTTTTTTGAGAGGCACTAGACAATATTCTAATAACAATATCTTTGACTCCAGGTTTTCAAATTTGTATCAGAAATGCCTAGAATTGGACAGGTCACTAAATAGGGTGCATTCTTGCTTCGCTCCCTGCCTATTTACCCCCATCTCCAGCCAGCTAATCTGCAATAAGTGTTCATTTATTCTCATTTTCCAGATAAGAAAACTGAGGCTCAGAGAGCTTGAGGAATTTGTCCAAGGTGATGTAGCTATTAAGTGGCTAAGCATCAGTTTGAGTCCAGAGTTTGGAAACGTAACTGTCATGAAGACCAACAAGAAGCAGGACCTCCCTTTATGCTAGCAGAAAGGGTCTGAAAACACCTAGCTATGTTTTCACCTGATGACAAATTGGAGAAATCTGGGAGGACACTGTGTGGCAGTTTCCTCAATGTTTCCTGGGGTCAAAATGTCCATCCAGTGGCTTAACCTTCTTGTTTGAATCCCCAGGGATTTGTTGCCTCTACAGTTTCTCTGAGAATTCTACCTTCAAGCCTAACTGGTCAGCCTGGAAGCTTGGAAATGGTGTTCTTGTACTTTCCCATAATCCATCTCAGTCTTTGCTTTCCTTCCTCTGCAAGTCGCTCTCTTCAAATCTGGGGAATAGTGTCTATGCTTCTCTTGTGATCCTACCTCAGTATGACCTCTCTCATGAGACTTCTCTGGAAGACTGTCTCTCTCCCTTCCATGGCATAATTAATTATCCTGGAGGTCAGAAGAACTTCAGACCCAAATGGGCCTGGATTTGAATTCTGATGCTGCCAATTGTGAAGTTGGATAACATGCTTGAGTTCAGTAAACATTCATTATCCTCATCTCTAAAATGCTGTAATTAACCTCAAAGGGTTGATGTGAGGAGGAAACAATCATATCTTTTAAGATTTTCACACAGCGACTGACACATAGTGAGTCTTATCTAGCTTTTCTAGCTGTGCCACTTTCTAGATGTGCGGCCTTAGGCAAGCTACTTATACATTTTGTGCTTCAGTTGTCACGCTTGAAAATGAGGAAAATAATATTTACTGCACAAAATTATTACAGTGAGGATTAAAGACATAACACCTGAAAAGTGCTTTACATAAAACCTGGCAAATAAAGATGGATTTCCTTTTACGTTCCTTGCTTCCTAAAAACCTTCTCCATGGTGTGTGTTATACCACATAGATTTCAAGTTTAAAAAGCCTAGTGACTTTTCTACACAGTCAAAAACCATTACTACAATTGTGCATTTATATCCATTTATAATGTAGGACTTTGTTCTCTAACACCAGTTCTCTCACATGAGATCTTGGAAAATCCTTAGAATTGAAATCTCTTTTGTATTTATAAGCAATTGATCCAATAAATCACTAGGTCAGTATCATTTCTTGAAAGTCAATATGAGACATGGCAGACACTTTCCTCTGACAAACAGCTCTTCTCAGAGTGATAAATTGTTTTTCCTCTCTATTTGTCATTTGTTAATATGGATCTCATTTGCATTGAAACTCATTCCTGCGTACATAAAATCTGAAGCAATTCTAAATATGATTTGGATAAGTAATTTGGAGTGGAGAGTTCGGGACATGGTGTGTAGTTCCCAGCCTTGAAGCTGGCATACCAGTTTATAGTAATGTGTCCTCCTATGGATCAACCAAGTAAACCTTCTCAGTTTCTAACAGACATTTGAGAATGTAATTAGAATAAGAGAAAAACGGATAAATGTTAAAAGTAAATTATAATTCAGCAAACATTATCTGATGCATACTATGTTTGAAAGTTTTAAACTAGGGGATCCCTGGGTGGCTCAGCAGTTTAGCACCTTCCTTTGGCCCAGGGCATGATCCTGGAGTCCTGGGATCAAGTCCTGCATCTGGTTCCCTGCATGGGGCCTGCTTTTCCCTCTGCCTATGTCTCTGCCTCTCTCTCTCTCTCTCTCTGTCTCTCATGAATAAATAAAATCTTTTAAAAAAAGAAAGTTTTAAACTAGATGTTGTGATATGTGACAACTATTACAAAGCATTGAATTTATTTTGCAGCGATACATATTTTTTAATAAAATAATTTTTATTGGTGTTCAATTTACCAACATACAGAATAACACCCAGTGCTCATCCCGTCAAGTGTCCCCCTCAGTGCCCGTCACCCACTCACCCCCACCCCCCGCCCTCCTCCCCTTCCACCACCCCCAGTTCGTTTCCCAGAGTTAGGAGTCTTTATGTTCTGTTTCCCTTTCTGATATTTCCCACACATTTCTTCTCCCTTCCTCTATATTCCCTTTCACTATTATTTATATTCCCCAAATGAATGAGAACAGCGATACATATTTAATACTATCTTTCATAACACCTATTAGGGGAAGAAAAATTAAACCAAAACAGAAGTAGGTGAAATTAAATTAAGTCTGTATTCAGTTAATCACTTTTTATTTATATTATCTAACAACAAGGAATAAACTAAATTTTTGGTCTTAATATAAATTTCCATATGTTTAGAAGCTTATGTCATATACAGTATGTTCTCAAACCACACTAAAATAAAAATTAAACAACCATTAAAAAGATCTCTGGAAAATTCCTATGTATGTGGGAACTAAAAAACAAACTTTAAAAAAAGTGTTTATTTATTCATGAGAGACAGAGACATAGGCAGGGGGAAGCAGGTTCCCTGTAGGATGCTGGATACAGGACTTGATCCCAGGACCCCAGGATCACTACCTGAGCCAAAGGCAGATGCTCAACCACTGAGCAACCCTGATGCTCTTAAAAATAAACTTCTAAAAAATAAATAAATAAATAAATAAATAAATAAATAAATAAATAAATACAAAAAAAAAAACTTCTAAACAGATATGGGTCAGTGAAAAAAAACTCAAAGGGAAAATTAGAAAGCCTTTCGAACTAAAAAAAAAAGTTATATATATATACCTCAGTACATAAGATGTTGCTAATACAGTATTTAGAGGAATATTTACAGAAATAAGAGCCTATATTAGAAAGCAAAATAAGTTTCAAATCAGTAACTTGAGCTTAAGAAACTAGAAAAAGGAGAGAAAAAAAAAAACAACAAAATAAGCGGTAGAAACAAAATAATTGCATCTTAAATCAATAAAATAGAAATTTTTAAAAAAATCAATAAAGTAGAAATTAGGAGGGACGCCTGAGTGGCTCAGTGGTTGAGTGCCTACCTTTGGCTAAGGGCGTGATCCTGGATTCCTGGGTTTGGGTCCCACATAAGGCTCCTTGTATGGGGCCTGCTTCTCCCTCTGCCTGTGTCTCTGCCTCTCTCTGTGTGTCTCTCATGAATAAATAAATAAAATCTTTAAGAAAAATAGAAATTAGGAAAAGAATAGAGAAAATTAACAAATCCAAAACCCACTTCTTTGGAAAGGATCATAAAATTAATTAATCAATAGACTAATCAGGAAAGAGTAAAGACAAATTACCCATGAGAGACAACATAACTACAGATTCCTTACATATTAAAATGATAATGTGAAAATATTACATTCTAATAAATTTGACAACTTAGATAAAATGCACAGTTTCCTAGAAACATTCAAATGCTGAAACTTACTCAAGAAGAAGTAGATAGCCTGAATAGCCCTATGTCTATTAAAGGAATTTAACTTGAGTTTAAAAAACTTCCTACAAAGAAAACTCTAGTCGCGGTTGGTTTCACTGAAGAATTCTATAAGCAAACAAGCAAGCAACCAAAACAACAACCACACACTCTTTAAGACAAAGAGGAAGGAATACTTCCCAACTTATTCTATGAAACTGGCATCACTCTGATATCCAAACCAGAGCCCAAAATATCACAATAAAAGAAAACTAAGAGCCAATATTGCTCAGGAAAATAAAAACAAAAAAGTCTTCATAAAATTTGAGCAAATTCAATCCAATGATGCAAAAAGATCATATGGGATTCATCCTACAAGTTCAAAGTTATTGCATAAACATTACTCAACACAACTGACCATGCTAAACTAACTGCAAGTGAAGAACCATACGATCATCACAACATGTGCTGAAAAATGCATTTGACAAAAGGTAATATCTATTCCTAATAAAAACTTCCTAAAACTAGAAAGAGAAGTGTATCAATTTGATAAAGAACATATACCAAAAACATAGAGCTAATATCATACTTAATGAAGAAAACCAGAATGCTTTCCTCTTAAATCATGAACAAGTCAATGATGTCTGCTTTCGTTATTCCTACTCAACACTGTTCTGAAGAATCTAGCCAGTGAAATAAGGCACAAAAGGAATAAAAATTTGTGCTGGGAAGGGAAAAACAGAAATCTGTTTTTACGCATAGAAGACATGATTATTTATACCAAAAATTCTATAGAATCAACTCCCTTGCCAAAAAAGCTACTATAACTAATAAGTTAACTTATAAAAGTTCCAGGATACAAGATCAATGTGAAAAATCAACTATATTTCTATATACCAGCGACAATCTGAAATTGAAATTACAAAGAAATGCCATTGAAAATACTACCAAAAATAGGAAATATTTGGGTATATATTTGACAAAAGATGTACAAGACAGGAATACTGAAAACTAGAAAACATTGGAGAAATTAAGAAACTCTTCATATCATACTTGGGGAGGTCACTATTAAAGACCTCATTTTACTTTCTTCTCATCACTTAACTCCATCTGAAAGTATTCTGTTTGTTTCCAGATTTACAAATTAATTTTCTGTCTTGCCCTGCCTAACTCACTACTGTTTTCCCGTGCATCGAACATTGCCAGCCACACAAGAGGCGCCTGCTGAATAAAAGTGTCTTGAATGAATGAACAAATGAATTCATCCGTTTCTATTTAAGATTTTGCATTTAGTTTGGGGCTTGACAATCTCCCCCAAATACCATTTGCCAGAAACTTTTCCCTTAATTTCTAATCCCATGTCTGTTAACGAGGAAATTGAATCCAGATGTTTCTGAATCATCCACCCTGGACTCAGCAGAATTCGATGTTGCAAGAGCTGAGTTATGGAGCTTTTCCTTTAGCAAAACCCATGCCCAGAGAGGGAAATAAGCAACCCCCAGAGATATGGGATTAAAGGAAGGAAAAAAAAAGAGCTTGGACATTTCTAAATTGTATCCCCAGTTGGAAATTCAACAGGAGTTTGTAGGGAATGGGGATTGTATCTAGTCACCTCTATCCTTAGTTTTCTCTGCTGAGCCAGGGCAACCTCTTGTGGACTGCCCTACTAAGAAATCTTGACTTCTCTAATGGGTAGTGAAACCTTCTACCTGAATCTTTTACCCTCAGATAAATCATGGCAGGTTGTCACCTCTCATTCTCATAAACTTTGTTACATTACTTTAGGGGCAGAAGTCCAGTAGGGATATTAGGACATATTTGTCATCCAGCAACAGATCTTTCAAGATCTGGAAAAAAAATAAAAAAGCAAGTCTGTTTGGGAATTACCAACACAGCCTTCAATTTGCTTGTTTTTGTTTTTGGTTTTGTGTGTGTGTGTGTGTTAGCACAGTTTTCACGAATGAACAGGAGCTTTCAAACAAGACATATCTGTGTTGAGATTCCACTTCTATTTAATGATAGTGTCCTTTGGACATTACATAAATTCTTTGAGCCTCTGTTGCTTTATTTTTTAATTGAGTTAAAATAGTATAAAGTTGTTATGATGATGCAATTAGAGTGTTTTTGGTAAAGGGCCTATCAAAACACCCAGTATTATTAGAAATATTAGAAGACAGAGACATTAAAAGAAAAATAAGATAATGAGAGCAAGGGAGAGAGAGGAAGAAAGAAAGAAAGAAAGAAAGAAAGAAAGAAAGAAAGAAAGAAAGAAAGAAAGAAAAAGAAAGAAAGAAAGAAAGAAAGAAAGAAAGAAAGAAAGAAAGAAAGAAAGAAAGAAGAAAGAAAGAAAAAAGAAAGAAAGAAAAAAGAAAGAAAGAAAAAAGAAGGAAGAAGGGAGAGGAAAGAAAATAAGAAAGACAGATGGAAAGAAGGAGGATAGACAGTGGTATGCTGATAAATGATTAACAATTTAAAAAGTGGTTCTGTAGTAGATAAATAAAGATCAATCAATCAACCCTGGATTACAGGGCTGGCCAATTTCCACGGTGAGTATATTTTCACCATGGCCAATTACAAGGTTCCAATGTGAAGTCAACCAGCTCACAAAATTTCTGAAAATTCAATAATCAATTCCTGTAAGTGGATACAGGGAAGAACCTGCATAACCACTGAGGAACAGTTGCAAAAGGGCATAATTGTTTGGAAAGTAAAACCAGTCAGTCACCGTATGACTCTGGTAGATTCAAAATATAGTTTCGATTCGAATTAAATTCACACATATTAATTTCCGCCTTTTTAAAACAAGTGCTGCCCTCGAAGCTTCAACATGAGATGGACTTTACAAAACTTTATCAATTTATTATACTTTTGGGGTCTGGAATTTGCAGGTTCCAGGAATTATAAGGAAGAGCTGAAGACAAACAGGGCTTTCTGAACTCATAAGCAGGACCATTTTGTGGGTTCTAATTAGTGAGCGTCCTGACCTATTTTTAGAAAACCCTCTGAGCTGATGAAAGGGATTCCACACTT
This sequence comes from Canis aureus, assembly GCF_053574225.1. Taxonomy (NCBI): domain Eukaryota; kingdom Metazoa; phylum Chordata; class Mammalia; order Carnivora; family Canidae; genus Canis; species Canis aureus. The sequence goes on along the minus strand of NC_135624.1, from coordinate 27,583,378 downwards.
AAGGATACGCTGAGTTCTCAAGCATTTTCTCCAGGATAAAATGCATAGATGGTCTTAATAGGGAATTGTATTTTGACCATTATCATCCTTTAAAACCCCAGTGTTTGATTTGCTACTTCACAACCAATTCTTTAGCAAGAATCTTAAGGAAAGAGGCAAAGATCAGGTAAGTTTTAAGATGAGGTTAAGAGAGTCAAAAGTACCATAAATCCGAGGTCACTGAAGACAAGCCTTACAGTGGATTGAGTGTGGCTATGGTGGATCCTAAGCCACATGAGGGAAGTGACCAGAGGACTTTGGTGCAGGGTAGAAGGGGGAATTTGAGAACCGGTCCTACAGGACAACCCTGAGATTTTGCTTTTGTTTCTACATTGTTTTAATTAAAAAGAAAGAAACCTGCCTCCTTACCATTTGTGTGATACTCAGGCAAATCACTTACCCATTCTGACTCAGTTAACCCACCTTTAATAAGGGAGGACTGTATCCTCCAATTCTTATGAGTTTCCCGTGATACGGTAACGCAGGCATCTGGAAGGAGGAGAGGTATAAGCTCAATGACCAGTTGCTTGTTTTCTGAGGTTTCTCTCTCCTTCGAAAATTCTCTCTGTGAGGAATGAATGGAAGACATCAAAGTGTTTCATAATATAGACAGTGAGACAAGTAAATGTCAAATGCGTGTATGTGTCAGTAGGTTGCAGTATGGACCTCTGATTTCACCTCAGTAGGCAGAGGAATGCTTTAATACAACCATATGGTCTTATTTAATTCCTTAGAAGGTACCAGGCTGGGTTAAGAAACCCTTGACCCCTCCTTTAGAGCCAATTTCAGATGCTGTGTGTCTAATTCTCCCAGCAGAAACCAGCCCCCTTTCACTGTTTGCAGCTTCTTTTCCCTCTATGCTAAGCACATGTTCAATGCTACCTGGTAATGCAGTTCTCTTGCTGAGTCTGGGTTTATGAGTTTAATCCTTTGCTTGGAAGGAGCACAGGCCCCCTTCAGACTACTTCAGGTAACAAGCTATTGTAATAAAATGCATGACCATAAAAATACAGAGGCTCTCCACCAGGTCTCATGTGAACCAGGAACATCCCACAATCTGGTTTCTGGGAAGAACAGATTTAGTCACACATCTCGGCCTCAGAGGGATGGAAATACCTTCAAGAACTGGAAGGTCACCTGGGTTCCTGCAAACACCCTTCTCACACACGTAACGTGCACATGTGGGCATCCACACCCTGCCCAGTGGCCACCTGTGCCTCCCCTGCATTGGGGTTGCCTGTGGAGCCCCTGAGCCAGTATTCCTTTCACTCTGATTCTAACACTCTCCCATATTTCCCTCTCTGCTGGATGCTCATCTCTGACAGGGAAAATCTGACTGTCAAGATGGTCACTATTAAGCCCACTGGCCAGCCTTTTCGTGCCACATACAGTGTGCTGGCCAACTGACACTCCTTGAGTCAGCTGTCCACTCCAAGCAAGTCAGCCTTGGCCAGAGTGCTGGGCTCATACCTGGTACTAGAGAGACTCCTGATCTGAGTGGGTTATGTTTTTCTGGGCGGCAGGGGAGGAACTCCAACAAAGATGGCTGTGGTGTGGCCAGCATCTGAGGCAAGGACTCCCTGGTGAACAATCTTATCTCTATTAAGGCTCTCTGAATTCCTTTTACAAGGTAAGTAAGCTGTCTCTTGTGCATCTCTACATCTCCATCAGCAACTAATAGGTGCTGCACAAATGCTCTTAAACTCCAATTTTACTGATTTCTCATTAGATTGGTTTTAGTTTCTCGGTAACTCTGACTTGGTTTAAAAAGAGTGTATTTGTACATGTGATGTGCTGTGATGGGTGTGTGTGTGTGTATGTGTGTGTGCATGGACCACCGACAGGAGGGAACATATACAAAAGGCATTATAACCCTTCACAGAAAATAAAATAGCAAGTAAAAGGTCTGGATAGGGTTAAAAAATAAATTTTAATAAAATGCCTTAAGGCCTGTCATCTAGAGAGAACTTGAAGTAGACATATCACATCTTCCTTTATATTCTTTTTTTCTTACGCAGCCGTGGACTATATTAATGGCTATGGCCCAATTTCTATACTTAGATACCCAGTTTTAGCTTATCCAGATAAGCCCATTTATCTTAGAAATAAAACATACAGGTGTTTGCTATTCGTGCTTCACCCACTCAGTCTCTCCCTGGAGCAATACCTTGTATGTGGTGCGAAGAAGAAAATGAAAAGAGAAAGATTCCTGACCAGGAAAGATTGGTATATCCCCAAGCTTTATTGGCTCGAGATCTCAGCTGTGGTTGGTCATGTGATGGATGGAAAAAAACACCAGAAACCACAGTAGTACCGAGTTTTGTTGTACTTATCATACTATATCATGACATTGATTTGTACATCTTCAATCGCAGTAATCTGCTTCATTTATCTTAATATTGCCATCATGATGCTGGCTGCATAGCAGATTCAGTAAATCTTTTCTAAATCAATGAACCTTCGAATACACAAATACACTAGTGAATGCATGCAAGTGCTTTGTCACCATGGTCATTGTTGCTCATCTTGGATTCATGGACTTGCATCTCATTTCCTTCCTCTTCTTTATCTATTCCTACTAGGGTTGTCAGATAGAGATATATATCAGAGGACACTCAGCTAAGATGGTACTTTATGCAATCAATTAGTGCAAATATGCCCCATGTGAATGTGTTATCTGCAATCCAAATTTAACAGAGCCCTGTATTTTAACTGGCATGCCAACAGACCCAGCCATTAAGTCCACGTTTATCCTACAGTTCTCCTCCTCCTGTCCCCATTCTATCGCACCCCTGACTCTCATGACAGTGTCACACTAGGCTGGGCCGGAATGGCTCTTGCTTTACTGAAAAGAGATGCCAGTCTTCTGCAGCGCCTAAAAAGTGAACAGGGTCTCCAAAGCTTCCTAAAGAAAACAGGAGCTGCCAGGGAAAAGCCAGGCATCCTGACTGAACACTTGCCTCTTTTGTCTAAAACAAAGAAAAGAGCTATTCACAAAGCAAATTGATTAAAATTGAGGGAAATTGCTGGACCATTGATAATTGCAGCAAGAGGGCAGTGGTCACTTGGACGGATTGTCACTTCAGAGGGAGCTCTGCACCAACAGCCAATCAAGGGCATTAGTGAGCGGCAACCTTTTAGTGACCCGCATTTCCCCCCTCGGGAAGCATTTCACACAAGTCTTTAAAGCCAAGCCTGAGCATTTTCCGTACCATATTTACCTTTAATTCCCAAACCTAGGGGGACTGAAAATCATTCAGTCTCTAAATGTCTTTCACATGCTTAGGAGATGAATTAGACCGGCTTTGTCCATTTGCCAGTCTTTGTAATAGGACAGGCGGCCAAGACCTGCACCCCCCACGCATCGCCGGGACTGTGGGCGCCCACCTTCCTGCACCCCCACCAGTCAGTTCAGAAACCCTGCTTCTGTTCAACACCATGAAAACCTGACCACTTGTCTGGTTTCTGGGTTGTTGAGTTCTTTTTTTTTTTTTTCCCCCTTACATCCTCTCACAGTGGCACTTTGACAAAGATAAATCTCTCTTGGTTTTAAAAGGAATCTGTATTTATAAATCCGGTGAAAGAATTTTGACCTGGGACCTAGGAGACGGGGAGTGGTCCCGGCTCAGCCACAGACAGGCTGAATGGTTTCTGGCAAATTGTAGAACATTTCTAGACTGCGACTTTCTCACTGAGAAAATAATGTTGGACATGGTCCACAGGTCAAACTGTGCTAATCATTGCAGTACCTGGCGATGCCAAAGAAAGGCTACTATATAATACATATGAGATTTAAATAATAGACTTTAAATAATATGTAATATTTTATTCTTTGGAACTGTTATGTGTATGTGTATGTGTGTGTGTATATATATACCATATATATCTATATTTGGCAATTCCAAAGGAAAAAAATATGTATGTGTACCTGTATACATATATTTGTGTGTTTGGGAAAAGTGATCTATAAATTATAAATAAGTGATTCTGAAGATTAGACAGGTCTGAAAATCATTAGAGAAAGAGGTCACTGGTTTTCTTCTGGTTAGCATTTCATGGTAGGAACACCAAAGCATTTTTCTCTCCTGCCTATTCCCAGGAGCCTGGAGGCTGTGCATATAAGAGAGTGAGAAGGGGCCTTCAAGGATGTTAAGAGGTCAAAGGGGTCTGCTCTAGGAAGGCAAGAGCAGCTGCCCTCTGTCCACCAACCAGGAAACCACACACACTTGCTAGAAGGCCACTTCCTTAGAGCAGAAGGAAGGGTAAATTCCCTGGTTGCCGCCGGGGACAGGCTGAGGTGAGTTCAGAGTTCTCCCTCACCCCTGCCCTGGCCTGTGACACAGAGGCTTTGGTTAGAAGAAGGGTTGTTTTATGATTGAAATTAGGTCAGGAAGATCCCTTCTGCATGCAGATTCCATGTTCTGATTACAAATATCCCGCCATTTGGGGATCCACATCTCCATTCTCTACGAGCACCTACCCTATGGAAAGGGGGCTAGGTTGCCACCATGGGACTGGATTCTTTCTGGCTGCAGAGCCGCCACCAAACTACTTATGTTGACTTCAAGCTCTTCCTTGCAACTTCTCAGTGCCTCTGATGCCTCACCTGTAAATTAGGAGGTTGGTTGATATTTGTAGGGTCCTTTCTAGGGGTGAAAGGGTGCAGGATGATTTTTAAAAACTTCCTTGGCCATTATTTACATAATGTAATAAAAAGATATGTAAATATAATTGTTCACTAGTTTCTAGTGACAAAAAAAAAAAAAAAGACACAAACTGCATATGTCTAAATAAGGAAATGATGGGCAGCCCGGTTGGCTCAGTGGTTTAGCGCTGCCTTTGGCCCAGGGCCTGATCCTGGAGATCCAGGATCGAGTACCATGTCAGGCTCCCTGCATGGAGCCTGCTTCTCCCTCTGCCTGTGTCTCTGCCTCTCTCTCCCTCTGTCTCTGTCTCTCATGAATAAATAAAATCTTTTAAAAAATAAAATAAAATTAAATTAAATTAAATTAAAAAATAAATAAATAAATAAGGAAATGGCTGCATATTGTGGCACATCCATGCAAGGAATATCATCCAGCCACTGAAAAAAAGTGAGTTTAATTGCTATCTGTTACCCTCAAGGGATGTCCATGATGACTTGTAAAAGTGAGACATTTATAGAGAATTTAAGCAAGTCAAAGAAATATGTGTGTGTATGAATCTGATGCTTTCAATAAAAATGGCAAAAAGCATATGTCTATATGTTTAGCGTGAATATTGAAAATGAAGCCAAAGATGGGGCACCTGGGTGGCTCAGTCAGTTAATGGCTCGGGTTAAGATCCCAGAGTCCAGTGATTGAGCCCCGTGTCATTCAGCTCCCTGCTCAGTGGGGAGTCTGCTTCTCTCTCTGCCCCTCAATCCCTCTGCTCTCTCTCACTCTTTCAAATAAATAAACACAATTTTCCTTAAAAAAAATGAAGACAAAGATACCCATCCCACTGTTAAAGCTGGTTTCCTAGAAGGGATAGGCTGAAGGAATTTTACTAGCCATTGTTTTTTTCATGTTTTTCAACTGCTTAATTTGTTGTAGCAAAGACATGTTTCTTTTGTAATTTTTTAAAGATATTTTTATTTACTTATTCATGAGAGACACAGAGAAGGAGGCAGAGACACAGGCAGAGGGAGAATCAGGTTTCCTGCAGGGAACCTGATGCGGGACCCGATCCCAGGACACCAGGATCACAACCTGAACCAAAGGCAGATTCTCAACCACTGAGCCACCCAGGTGTCCCTTTTTTAGAATTTTTTGAAGATAAATTAAATTAATGAATAAAAAAGCCCAAACATTCTTATCACGGCTCTTCTCCTGAGGAAGGCTCAAGGGTGTGGGATAGAAGTTAAAGAGCTGGTCTACGCAAGCTATTGGGAAGTATTCCCACAATATTCCTCCTTTTGAGGCATCCTCTCCATCCCCACTGTGGCTGCGCAGCAGGAGCATTGTCTCCCACCAGTCTTGGTGCATCAACCTCTGCGTTTGTTTCTTCTCCTCCACTGCCATGTGAGTATTCCTCACCTTGCTACCAATGAAATATTTCTCATACATCTGCTCACGTCACTCCCCTTCTCGAAAAAACTCACTGACTTCTCACAGCTTACAGGATACAGTCTCCACTCTCTAGTAGGACAAACTAGGTTCATCACAAACAAGCCACATTTTTTTGTTCAGTTTTATCTTCAGACATTTCCTCTTCATATTCTACGTTTCAGACACGTTAAATTGTTCTCTACTTGCCATTTTTAAAACATCTTCAGCCTTTCTGTGGCTTAACGTTAGTTCATATATTTACCTCAACCTAGGATTCAGTTCTCCCTATGTGTTTCTGGCGAACTTCTACATACTCTTCAAGACCCAACTTAAATATCCTCACCTGTGATAACACTAATTTGTATATGGGGACCACAAAATGGAGGCTGCCACAGTGGCCCAGCACATGCCACAAAATTAAACCTAAGTTAGTTTGTATTTATGGGAAACGCCTGTCAAGGAAAACTAAGCCTACACCAATCACAACCCTCCAACTCAGCTTTGACTAGCTCACTTTACCCTAGAAAACAGGAGCTGCTAGTCTTACAACAAAATTCCTCACACCCTAGCCACTCATGCTCTGTTTCCATGTTGCCCCTTCTAACGCTATGAAACTCACCTCTACCCGAAACCCCTTGCAAAGAGTGCTCCACTGTTTTCGATGCAGTGTACTCCCCTAATTCATGGATAGTCTTCCTTTGAATAAAGGACATCAAACTTGTTACTAAATTGTTTTAGTTTCCTCATTTGATACCTGTATTAAGGCTATATTTAACACTACCTTCAAGGGTAAGTCATCTATACTCCTACAACGTCCACTATTCTACTGTAATAATTTATATACTTTACTTACCTTCCTCCTCCTCAAATGAAAACTGCTTTGCACATAGCATATGCTCAATTAAGTCTGTATAAATTATATTTACTTCTAACTTTCTGGAATATCTGTTAGCAAAAATACATTTGTAAAAATATAGGTGTGCAGCAACAATCTGATCACAGACTATTAGGGATATGACTGATAATTTAAATTTTGTTATCAAAGTGAGTACTCAGTTAATAACATTACTGAAACACCAACTTGTGCTAATAATTGCCATTTAAATGATTGCTTCTGTTGGTCGCTGCTTCCCCAAAATTCATGGATCCCTCCTCTTCCAGCTATTCCAGCATAACAGTGTGAGATAGATGAAATAAGATTCTTTTGGGGTGGGCAGCCCAGATGGCTCAGTGGTTTAGCGCCTCCTTCAGCCCAGGGTGTGTGATCCTAGAGACCCAGGATCAAGTCCCACGTTGGGCTCCCTGCATGGAGCCTACTTCTCCCCTTGCCTGTGTCTCTCCCTCTCTCTCTCTCTCTATGTCTCTCATGAATAAATAAACAAAATCTTAAAAAAAAAATTCTTTTGAGGCATGTGGGTGGCTCAGTTGGTTAAGTGTCTACCTTTGGTTCAGGTCATGATCTCAGGGTCCTGGGATTGAGTCCCTTGACAGGCTTGATGGGGAATCTGCTTCTCCTTCTTCCTCTGCACCTCCCCTATGTTTATGCTCTCTCTTCCTCTCTCCCTCTCTCTCTCTCTCAAATAAATAAAAAATACTTTAAAAAAAAAAAAGAAAGCAGAAACATTCTTTTGGGCACCCACAGATCAAGATGTCAGTCCTGATTCTGCTTTTTTCTGACCGTTTGATATCTGGCAAGCTCTTAACTTCTCTGTGCTCTACTTTGCTCATATATGACCACTGTCATTCAATGAAGACAATGGTAAGTTGGATACTTCCCTGGGTAATTGTAAACTTGATCCAGTAAGAATGTTGAAGTTCTACATAAACCTAAGTTGTTGTCACTTTTTGTAACAGCTGCACCTCCTCCTACAGCGTTTATTTGCCCCTTTGCTCCTGATGGGGGTGAAATCAGAATCAATCATACTTGTCATGAGAAAAAGCACAACATGGATACCTAACTCATTTAAGCAAATCTATTAGGTCAAAATGAAGATTTCCCACACCAAATATTATGGGATGGTTGTTTCCCATGCAAAAAATATTTTTAATTTTGCAAAAAGTATAATTATTTAGTTCATTTAAGTAGCATGGTTTCCAAAATGTGTGCAATATCATTTTTCTTTAAATTCAATTAGCCAACATATAGTACATTATTAGTTTCAGATGTAGAGGGATCCCTGGGTGGCGCAGCGGTTTGGCGCCTGCCTTTGGCCCAGGGCGCGATCCTGGAGACCCGGGATCGAATCCCACGTCGGGCTCCCGCTGCATGGAGCCTGCTTCTCCCTCTGCCTGTGTCTCTGCCTCTCTCTCTCTCTGTGTGACTATCATAAATAAAAATTAAAAAAAAAAAAAAACAGTTTCAGATGTAGAGTTCAATTCCTCAGTTGCACCTAACACCCAGTGTTCATCACATCCCATGCCCTCCTTAATGCCCATCACTCAGTTACTCCATCAGCCCACCCTCCTCCCCTCCAGGAACCCTCAGTTTGTTTTCCAGAGTTAAGGCTCTCTCATGGTTTGTCTTCCTCTCTGATTACTTCCCATCCAGTTTTTCCCTCCCTTCCCCTATGATCCTCTGCACTACTTGTGTATGCAATATCTTAATTCACACGCAAAAATATCACTTGACACACACACTCACACACATTTTCAGTTAGAACAAGGCTTTTCCTTCCTATTCCTCCTGTAAACATCATTTCCTTCCACTCAAGGGAGGCAGAGTAGAAGTGAAATTTGCTGAGCTTGAAGATGGGATAATTTGGGTTGCAATCTGGGTCCTAACACTTATTATGAAGGGCAGGGTATTTAAGTTCTCTGAGTACATTTTTAAATCACTCAAATGATATCTAGCTTTCATAATTATTATGAAAATAGAAATAAAGTATATAAAGTATGTGGCACATAATATGTGCTAAAAAAATAACAGCCACTATTATTTACATGTTTTACCATCACATACTTCAAATATCTCACTTCCCTAAACCAAAAAGCTGCCTAGCCGTGCCATAAGTAAGAAATCAGAAACCTACAGCACACACAAATTAATAAATATGTAAAAGATAAAAACTCAAAAAATAGTCCTAAGGATATTTCTCAAATATACTAATGCTAGTGTAGTATGCCAATGCTCCATCACAACTAAAACTTCATTGGATTACTGTTCTGGTCCTAGAACAAAGCAGCAAGAATTGTATTAACAACAAATATCAGTTTTCATTGGGTAAATGGAACAGCCAACAAACAAGGATGAAAAGCCTGGCAGGAAGGAGAGTACCATAGGTTTATATTATCAGAGTCTTACTGTATAAGTCATTGATTCTGATCAGCAAGACAGTATAGTAATTGGAGTACAGTCTCTGATATCTGACAGGATTCGCATCCGAGCTTTGCCAAACCAGTCCAGTCATAAAGGAACTCAAGAGCAGAGACATCACTCTCAGCTGGGGAATCCACACGAATAGGAGCTGCGGTCCTTGAGAATTCACCATGTGGCAGACACTCCAGTGGGTAGGCTATATACCTTTTCCATGTTAAATAGCCCAAAGGGGCAGACCCAGCTATTAGCCTTATTTTTAGGAAGAGAAATCTGAGATGCAGAGAGGTTATATAAATCCTCCAATGTCACACAGCCCCAAATGACAAACCCATGCATGGAGCCTGTGGACATTGCCACAATCATTTTCTCATTGCTCATTAAAAATAACTCTGGGATGTGATGCATTGGGAACAATTGCTTTTTAAATGTTGATGGTCCATATTTATATAAACCAAAAATTGGGAACTGCTGTGTCATAAATTTGAACAGAATTTCAGTGATGTGGCACTTGCAGGCAATACAACTAGGTCTGTGTCCAAAGCATGCATTACCTTCGAAATGTATTTCAGCTTAATTGTACCATATGGCCAAACAGCCTTCTAGTGTAATGAGTGACTTCCAGTGGTCAGTAAACAGCATTGTACACAAACTCTCAGAGAAAACACACAGACCCAGAGTGCAGCTTACATGATTTCTTCACTCTGCATCAAAGAAAATGAGGCTTAATATAAACTGAGTAAGATCCTACAGATACAGACACACATCTGATCCACGGCAGAGCTGACACTCCAACTTAGAACTCCTGACTCAGTCCAGAAAGTGTCCAACTGTGCAAAAACGTAGTAAGAAATCACAATGACTTTTTCAGTTCATTAGCTAGAAAAAGTAGGACAACCCATATTTATTTGAGGTTTATATTTTTTAATAAAGATAAGCTAGTCACCTTCTCATTCATATACCTCAACTCTCCGACTTGAGAAAGAAAGGTGAAAAATTGGGCATTCTGTCATTACGCTAGGGCATGGCTTCCCACAGACATCCCAAGATATACAGATCTATCTGAATCATGGGAACATGACAACATTTAAGAATATTCATGACACTGCAATTTCCTGTTCAATTTCTAGCTGTCTTTGTTAGACTTCAGGCCCATGAAGGCATCATGATTACTGTATTCATCAGCCACAAATGCCCAGCACAGGATTTTGGCAAAGAGAAGATAGTCAACAGATTTTTGATGAATGAATAAAATGAAAAGGAGCTCATATTTAAGGATGGTTTTCTGTGGCCAGGCTAATAACCCAAAGTAGCTTTCTCCTCTCAAATTGCTCCAAGAGTACTTTATTGACACCAAACTTCATAGCATTGGCTTCAGTCCCTGTGTAGCCAAACAACCTTTCCACTATCATACAAACTCCCTGATGGCACACTCTTTTTATTTGTTTCTCCCTCAAAACACACAGGCCCCCATCAAAAGAACCTGAGCCTAATGCTTGTCATCTTTTAGGAGCTCACTAATTGTTTATTGAATGAAGCTGAATCTGCAAATCAAGAGGTTAACCAGGATTATCTCTCAAAGACATTTTCAATCCTAGTAATGCATGATTTTAGCATGGGCTATGAGATGCCTTCTAAATGTCTTCATTTGCTTCTGTATTTTGTTTGATAAGCCATCTGTGATTCACAAAGTCATTGATGTGGGAATGTTCAAGGAATGTTCGTATATATTCATCCATAAGATTCCTTGGAACGCCAAGCTTGGAAATAAATGCTTCCTTGGCTAATGTGTTCTAAGATGTCATGTACTGTACCCAGATGCCAGCAAGAGAATTTTAGACAGTGACACAACATTGTTGGTTTTATGTTTCTTTTATTTACTTTATTTTTGGTTTACTTATTTTAAAGTAAGACTGTATTTTAAGATGGGTAAACAGTAATTCTTGCATTTCAAGATGGGTAAACATAGTATTTCTTGAATCTAACCAAATATGTTCAAGTTTTATTAAGTAGGGACCAAACTATATTCTGCATCAGAGGTCTAAATAAAAGATCCTTACATTCTTCAGAGTGTATCTAATATGAACCATACTTATTATAGAGTATGCCAGGATGCCATGAGAGCTCAGCATCTAAAATTTTCTGCTGTATGGCAAAGTCAGAAGGCAACTAGGCCTTTGCCATGAATTGCTAGAAGGCGTCAGGATGCCTAGAAAACTAAATTACAACCAGAATAAAACATTCTGTGTTATTTACAAGTGGGAGTCGTCAGGTCAGCTAAATCAATTATTCACCATTTGTCCAATTTGGCTTTGTATAAATCTTCATTTTCCCACACAGTAAATTCCCAGTTTGCTGCGAAGCCATACCCAGTCAGTAATGAGGACAGAATGCCAAACATTAAACTGAGGACAGTTGCAAAATTTACAAGTTCTGCCCCTCGACTAGGCTTCATTGCTCTGCACCTTTCCCTTGCCCAACAGCCATTATTTTTGTCTGATTTTCATATGAAAGTCATAAACAGAAGCAAAGTCCCATCACCCGACAAGCGAGAATTGCGTCAATTTTGCTTTATGATGTTGAAGCCCAGAATTCCAGCTGATATCTATCACTGGGGAGGCTGGGGAGGGTTATGAAAATCACAGATAATAACAGGAATAATGGCTATAACAGCAGACATTTCTATTACTGTCTATGTTGTGGCAGCCAAACACTTTACATATTATGTTTTATTTAATCCTGGCAACACCATGTGAGGATGTTCCTTATACCACTTTTCAGTTGAAGAAGAGACAATGTGAGATGTTAAAAAGCTTGTCCAAGGTCACAAGGTTAGTATTAGCAGAGCCAGGACGCCAGAGGCATTTGATAAATGGTAATTTTGATCTCATGCCTTCCTTCTCTTAATTTCCCTTCTTGAGCATGGGTCATCAGGCCATTTCCCCCTCTTGCTACCATGGCTGAGAGCTCTGATTTCAGCAGCTTTCGCACCCGAAAGCTCCTTCTGCAGTGACCCTTTATTAACAACACGATCCATTTATAAGAATATTCCTGAACTCTGCCCTTGGAATCAATATCTTCTTATCAATCAACTGTAGCAAATTCTCTGCAGGGAGCCCTGAGGAAGAAAATAAGACCTAAGAGGAAGCATCTGCATAATTAAAAAGGACAAGCCCCCTCTTACAAGGCAAAAAGAAGGAGCAAAAGAGATGTGGAAATTGATTGAAAATTCAATCCCAAATACTCAGTCTTGGACCAAATGAATTGTTCTATAGCTCTGAACCTTTAACAGAATCACTTTAATTGCTGGAACTTGCTAAAGAACTCTGCTGATATGTATGTGAGGCCTGGGCTGCCCCCAGGAGACTTGGGGGCTGAAAGGAAGCAGGTTGGTGACTTTGGCCAGGGATAGACCCCTCTCACAGTGGTACTGGGACAAGTGAGGCAGGCAGTGCCATGGATGCCACTCTTGTCTCTCATGTTTGCTGTACACAGAAGCTTCTCCACTTACTCACTCTGGCTTAAAAAAAAAAAAAAAGCTGTAATGTACGACTTTTGAAAAGTATGAGTTCTGAGAGACACATTTCTTAGGTTCAAGTCATGCCTCCTGTGCCAACCAACTAACGACGTGGCATTGTGACAATCACACACAATAAACAAGAAGCCAGAGTAAAATTTCATCAGTGCTGCTCACCGCCAACAGATGGCAGGGATCATTACTGATATATTATCCACCTTTAGACTTCTGATGAACAACTGTATTTATGAAATGCATCTAGAAATCCAGCTCATAATTAGAGGAGCTTTCATAATGGGTGAGCCCCATTCATTGCATATTACAGCTGGTTAACAATATGAAGTTATTTCCTTCAGTGGCTTCCAAACTTGGTCCCATTGAGCACTAGGGTGTGCCATGATGAAGCTTCAGAACGCTCAAGGGGAGAAAAGGGAGGTAAAATAGGTGAGTGGAAATAAGTAGATGAGTTTCTTCCCCTCTACCCCTTTTTTAGGCAAAGCACTCATGACATAATAAAAAATATATATTTGGCCTCTGCCCCCATTCCTAACAAGACATCCTATAACTGTCTAATATCCTGAGGGATGAGGGGGATGGGAGAGCCTTATACGAAAGGTCCTATATCCTTTGGGGATTCCTGGCTTATACAAGCCCTTTTTGTTCTAATGAGATGGTTCTTGGTGGGCTTCTGGATAGTTATAGGACAGGGGCTTGTCACAAGGAAGACCAAGCCATGAAAAGAAGTTTGGAACTTTTGGCCCCACCCCCAACCTCTGGAGGGGAGAGAAGCTAGAGATCATGCTAAGGAGATGGAGCCTTCATAAAAACTTCTAGGTCACAGAGTTCAGAGCGCTTTGGGGTTAATGAATGCATCCAGGTGCCAGGTGGGTGACACACCCCAAATCCAAGGAAACAGAAGCTCCTGCACTCAGGACCCTTCCAGACCTTGTCCTGTGTACCTCTTCATTAGTTGCTCCCTCACATCCTTTGTTACAAAGCAGTAAATGTGAGTAAAATTGTTTCTCTGAGTTCTCTGAGCTATTTTAGCAAACTATCAAACCAGAGGAAGGGGTGTGGGAACCCCCGATTGTAGCCAGTAGGTCAAGCATGCAGATGACAATCTGGACCTGTGACTGTGACTGAAGTGGGGGCAGCCCCGTGGGACCGAGCCCTTGACATTGACAGTGGGATCTGTGCCAACTCCAGGTGGATGGCTTCAAACTTCATTAAATGATAAGGCACCCAGCTGGTGTGCAGAGGTAGAGAACTGGCTATTGGTGTGAGGAAAAATCCCACACCTTTGGTGTCAGAAGCACTGTGAGTAGAGAAAAGGTTTTCCTTTATCACCTTTATTATCATTTGTGCTATTTCTTCACATTTTGTGTAATATTTTATTTGCTTTGGGGGACCTATAGATTAAAAAAGAAATGGAGTGAGAGAAGGACTCATTCTCTCTCAGAGTGAGGAAATCAGGTTGGCTGAGGGTGACACCAAGTGAGTTGGGAGCAGAGCACAGAATAGGATCCAGCACCACCTCTAACTCCTATTTCCAGGGTGATTTTCATGACCACAAAGTGTAGGCTATCTACACATGCCTAATACTACAATCCCTGTGCTGAGTGAACATTATTGTGTGATTCTAGCTCTTCACTTTGGTCCAGCAAGGTCCATTAATGCCCATCTGGAGGTTCATGAGGTCACAGATGGGTTGTAAGGAAACAGCCTGAGTGCTTGGCTCACTGGCTCGGCACTGATGATATTGAGTTGGTGGACTTAGGGGAACAGAGAAGGAAAAAATACAGAAAGCTTGCCAGTGCTCCCTCAGCCTCTTAGCTTCCTTGCCTGACTCATTTGGAGAACAAAAACACAGGAAAAAAAATACAGAATACCTGTGCCTTCTTGTAAAGTTGGTCTTTAGACCAGCCTGAGAAGTCAGTGACTAAGCTATGACCCTTGAGACCAGCTGGGATCTTGGCACTTTTTGTTATTTTGTAATATTTCTTAATATCAATCTTTTAATCCAGATTAAAATGTTATTTTAGACATTTAGGAGTTACTTAAAATTGTAATAAAAGTGAAAACTTTAAAAAATTTAAGTAAAACATTTTAAATTTAATAAAACATCACGGCAGTTCCTCAAAAAAAATATAAACACGGAATTCACGTATAATCCTGGGATTCCACTTCTGGACATTGACCCAAAAGACTTGGAAGCAAGGACCAAATAGATATTTGCACACCCATGTTCAAAGCAGGATTTCTCACAGTAACCGAAAGGTGGAGCAATCCAGTGTCTATATGCAATAGAATATTATTCGGTTTTTACAAAGGAAGGAAATCCTGTCATGTGCTACAACGTGGATGAACCTCGAAGACATTACCCACAGCGATTAATAAGCCAGTCACAAAAGGACAAATCCTGGGATTCCACTTATGTGAGGCTCCTAGAGGAGTCAAATTTGGAGGTGGTTGCAGGGACTGGGGCAAGCGGGCAGTGGGGAGTTAGAGTTTACTGGGGGCAGAGGTTCAGTTCAGGAAGATGGAAAAGCTCCAGAAATGGATGATGGTGATGATTATACAACACTATGAATGCACATAATGCCACTGACGTGTACACTTCAAAATGGTTACAATGGTAAATTTTTTGTTATGTATATTGTTCCCACACTGAACAAAACAAGATCAGTGCTAGGCATCATGTTGAGACGTGCATATGTATAAGGTATTCAACATAGAGGAAAATTGCAAGCATGACACCCACATGTACTTTGGCCTTTCACTCCACTCTGACATTATCCAGTAAGGTCTCTATTATCGAGAACACAGTAAACAGGATGCCCATTGTGGCAGGAACTGAATTTCTGGGGAAGGATCCTGGATTTAATCCTTTTAGGAAAAATCGCCTAACTCTGATTTATTATTAGTATCTCAATGATGTGAGTTATTTTAAAGAGACAGTGCTTTTCCTAGCTACCACCTGGAGGAAAGAAGTGGCTCAGACCTCAGGAATGGTCACTTGTGAGCATACCGGAGACACAGCCCCTTCCTGCCACTCTGTACACAACAGCTCTCATAGCACATTGTTTCAGGGATATCCTTATCTTTTTATGGAAAGCACAGGAGAGAAACAAGGGCCCCTTCCTACCAAGGTTGTGAAGAGGGTAAACATGAAATCAATGTATGTGAAAGTGTTCAGCAAGTGCCCAGCACACAGTAGACACCCAAGGAACATTCTAGAACGTATGCTGTAATTATCTACTATGCTCCAGCTACTTTCAGATTCATTCAAAAATTATAACTTAGCATCTATTATGTGTCTGGCTCTTTTCAGGCCACGGACGACAAAACAGTGAATACGTTAAAGTCTCTGCTTTCAGAGTGCTTACACTTTAGTAGAGGGACAGAGACTAGAGAAGTAAAAACACAGTGCCAGTGGAGGTAAGGAAGAAGAGGAAAGACGAAAAACAAGTAAGAGAAAAAGAGAGTGATGGGGGACAGTGCTCTTTTTTATCTGAGATGACCTGGGAAGATGTTTTAAATCAGAGACCCGCAGGGCAGGTAGGGAGCTTTGCATTTGGACAAATGAGTGAAGGATGGTCTGGGGAATGCAAGCAGCAAGCAAAACTCCCTGAGATGAGGACATGCTTAGAAAGTTCTTGAAATTGCATAGGCTGGAGTAGCTAGAGGAGAGTTGGAGGGGGCAGGGATATTGGAATATGAGGTTAGAGAGGTGTGTGGGTTTGTGCACAACTTGAGGAGAGTGGGCAATTATGCAAAGTATGGCTCAGCAAACATGTTCTGCAAAAGGCTGATAGCAAATATTTTAGATCTGGGGGCCATACGGTCTCTGTTGCAGGCATTTGGTTCTGCTGTTGTTCTGTGAAAGCAGCCACAGACAAAAGGTAAACAAATGGGCAATAAAAAGAAAACAAAACAGGGAGAGCCTTGAAGGTCCTGGTGAGGCCTTTGGCCTTCACTCGGGAGGACAGAAAACCACTGGAAGGTTTTAAACAAATGAATAACAAGATACGACTTCCATGACTTACCATGATTGCTTTGGAAACGAGGTGAATCCCGAGGAGGCTTTTATAGTAGTGAGGTGAGAGGCTGGTGGCCTGTAGTCAGCTCAGGGAGGAGAATGTGTTTTAAAAGTAGATCCAAATTTTGGGGGGATCTGTAGTAGAAACATTTTTTTTTTTGAAAGTGGATAGAAAGTGAGTTGGTGACAGGTTGCGTCCGGAGTATAAGAGACAGGAATTGTTGCCTGGCCTTGGCCTCTGCTGGCCTCTTCGGCTCCTACTGCCCTAGGCTCCCTCTGGTTCTAGGTTCCAGACACCTGATCTCGATTCTGTCCCACAGCCACACCAAGGCATTGGCTCCAAATACTTTTCACGTTCCTTTTTCTCCTAGTTCCTCCTAGCTCCTCCTTTAAATTTCAGCTGTAATGTCATTGCCTCGACCAAGGGTTCCCTGGTCAAGCTGAGAGTATCACAACTATTAGCCATTTCCTACATGGACACCTGCACTCAGGTGAAAATAGGATTCATTTGCATCACCACCGGCAGGTGTTATGGGGCGGTCTATTCTACTCACTATCAGATGATGAAGAGCAAGGAAACCAATGTTTCTAATATGTCTGTTTGATTTCAAGTACTATATTATGCACCGTCTGTATAGCTCTATCAATTAAACTTCCAAAGCATATTGAGATCAATGTTATTATTCTTTGAGATATGAAGAAGTAAGGATCAAAGATGTCACATATCTTGTCCAAGGCCATAAAGCTAGCGGGTAGATGAAGCTGGGTTTTGAACTCAAGTCCGTGTCCTCCTGACCTATCCTCATTCCTCCATACCACACAGCACTGAAAGACAGGTTCTATTTATGTAGAACCTCATAGCCTGCATTCTGGAAACTAGCGCTATGATTATTTGTCTGTAATGATACATTGCTATAACATCGCCTATAAAAGGTAACTATAAAGACAGCGAGGGGAAAAGCCCCATTCCATTCTGCGTCCATTTTCTCGGTGCCTTTATTGAGAAAAGGCCCTTGGGACTAAATTCTCTTTTCATAATCCTGGAGGTGTCTCCACACTAAAGCAGGTGTTAACCCATGACCACCCTCAGCAACCATCAGAGGAAGGTGCCACCCTTTGACCTCTGGGAAGAAATGAGCATTTTTGTACTGTATAGAATTGTCAAATCGCTGTCACGCACCTGAGACTAACACAATATTGTATGTCGACTCTACTTCAGTTACAAATAAAATTTTTAAAAAAGAAGTAGAACAAAACCAAATCAAATATATGTCACACTTTGGTTACAGCTGTTAAAATTGTTGCATAAAAACAAAAACCAAAAAAATTTTAAAAAAAAGAAAGAAAAGAGACTCTGTGCCATGTCCATGGGTTTTGCAACACGTAGTACAAAAGGAGGATAAGACCTGGAGCCAGCACACCCACAATCTGAGCCCTTATTTTGTTACTATCTCACAGAAAAAGGAAGGAAAGACCCTATTTTCCCAGGAAAGCTGATGTCTTCCTTCATCTGAGTCTTACTTTAATCAAAATACCAACTTCACAAAGTGGCTATGAAGCTAAACTAAGAATAGGGATATAAAGGACTCCTGCTTGGACCTGTTCCTCTTGTTAAAACTGCCACACATGGTGCAAAATGGATGCAGGATGAATTTAAAAGACCTGAAATGTATGCCTGGGGAGGCCCTTCTGCTGCGCAGCCTCAGACCATCACCGTCTCAGGACGCAAATGCTCAAGTGCACAGGCTCTTGTGGACAAGGCATGATCTCCATACCCCTCAGCTACGTCGTGTATAAATGATGTGACTGATGCCTCAGCTACCCTCCACCCCATGAGCCAGAGGTCCACAGAAGACAGCAACCACTTGAGATTTCCTTCTACATTTAAAATGTACACTTCCATAGGAAAAAGTGCTTATTTTAACCCACGTCCTATAACAGGCATTTATCAAGTTCCATATCATCCAGTGGATCAAAAATTGTTTGTGATGCTATTAGCCATTATATCTATTTCTATTTATTCTATTTATTTCTGTCTATTTCTATTTATTGTCTTAGTTCAAATAGTTTGGCATCCTGGAGACTGGCTGATCTCTTTCCAGCACCGTGCCTGTAATTCAGATAAACACCACTAGGTGGAGAAGCCTCATGGTAAGTTCATCCATGGTTAAGTTTCTCTAGTTCTTTAGGTTTGGAATCTACTTTACCATGAATAATAAATCTTTAAAAGAAATAGCAACATGTATTTATTAAGAAAGGTTGGCCCCAGTCTCCAATAAATTCCATTTTCCGAACTTCCAGAAGAATAAACCTCTTTTTTTCTCTTTGTTCTGACTCATCTAGAAAATAGGCCCTTTAGAGAATGGGTATCTTCACACCCCTAATGATACACAACAATTGGTTTAGTCACGCTACATATTTCCATGATTATGTCTTGTGGTCAACCCATGATAACCAGAAGCATATGGAGAGAGTGGACTTGGTGATGTTACTAATATTATTATCTAATATCAAGTATTAGAAAGCACTTGGCAAACAGTATATGCTCAATAATTACCACACACACTATGAGCCAGGTACTTTTGCCTGCCTAATTCCTTAATCCCATGAGTATCTGTTGAACTCCTACTACATATCAGGCAATGTACATAATGGAGTCAAAAACAGCAGCAGCCATGGACTTAAACTCCTTGTCTACAGCAAGGATACATGCATTAAATAATTAAGTAATCAATAATTATGAGTGAACTCAGTGCCATGAGAGAAGAGCTACAGAAAGCTACAGCAGAGAATAATGGGGAAGAGGTTACTTAAGATGAGTGACAGGAAGAGTATTTCTGAGATGTGATATCCAAGCTAGAACTCAACAATGAGGAGGAGGCCAATACTCATGTTCTCCACAGGAGAACGTTTTAGGTAGAAACAGGTGCACATAAGATCCACGAGGCAGTGCAAAGCTTCTTGTGTTTTAGAGACTTAATAATATCTACATGGATGGGGCACCTGGGTGGCTCATTAGGTTAAGCATCCAACTCTTGGTTTCATCTCAGGTTGTGATCTCATGGTTATAGGATGGAGCCCTGCATCAGGCTTTGTGCTCATCTCAGAGTCTGCTTCAGATTCTCTCTCCCACTCCTTCCTGTTCATGCTCTCTCTCTCTCAAATAACTAAATTTTTAAAAACATATCGCATAACTGAAATGCACAAAAGAAGCTGTAGAAAAGTACAAGACATGGTTGGAAAAGTAGGCAGAGGCCAGATCACAAAAGGACTTAATCCCATAATAATGAGGTTATTGCAAACACAATAGGAAGTTCCTGAATACTTTTCAGCAGAGGAGGGAAATTATGTGTTTTAAAACGATTGCTCAATATTGTTGCAGAGAGACTATATGGAACTGGTTTCAGTGAGTGTAGGAGACCAACAAGGAGTATGTTTTTGTTTTCTTGTTTGTTTTTTGATGCCTTACCATTCAGGCTTCAGCAGGAAACAGAAAGCACTTTCACACAAGGAAGAGAAGAGAGCCATTACTCTAGCAGACACAGAGACGGATAACTAGTTCGCGGATGTAGAGGGTTGCCTCCTGGCTAGAAATGAGACTTTGTGCTGAGGTTCCTTGCAAGTCTGTGGCCATCCTGAAAGGAAGAAGCCCATGGAACATACCCTAGTCTCACTTACTCCCTTCCTCCAATTTCCTGCTATTACTTTCCATGACCTAAACCCAACCAGAAGCCCAAAGTCTTATTGATGTATTTTATGCAGACCAGCCTGTTGAGGAATAGAGCAGGATGGAGAGGGTGGAGAATGGATCTGGAAGGAAACATGGCAAATATGCCCCCCAGGTGAGATAAAAGTAAATGGGAAGAATTCAAGATCTAGTTAGATAAAGAATTCCCATGGGGTGCATATGTATTTTATACGGGGAGTAGGGGCAAGGCATTAACACTGTTCCTTGGGCTTCTATTTGGAGTTACGGGGTTGTTATGCTATAGTTGCTGAATGTGGTAGGTTTGGGATACAATGGATTCTTAAAAAGCTCAAGATTCATAGGTATGTTGAGTGTAAGGTGTTTGGGAGGCATCTCAGTGGAGACGTCATGTAGGCAGGTGGATGAACAAGACCATATCTCAAGATGTGCCTAATCTGGAGAGATACATTTCAGAGTCGTCAGCATACACATTGTGTGTAATGGGATGCTAATGGCTATTATCTAGAGAGAGATTATAAAGAGAAGAGGGAAGAAAATCTATTTTCAAATTCTGAGGTCAGAGGGAGGGGGAGAAATTGGCAGAGAAGACTGAGCAGGGGCAGCCAGAGTGGTAGAATGGAAAAAAAAAAAAAAAACCCTGAAAACAGGAATGCATGAGATCACAGAAATTAAAAGAAGAGTATGTTTCATGGGGAGGGTGGGTCACTTGTGATAAACATACAATTGAAATGATAGCTCAACACCAGCTTCAGTAAGTGGAAAAGTCAGGAGCCAGATTCAAGAAGATTGTTCATAATAAACCAGTAATACAGATTCCAATACTTTTTTTTACTTTAATAAATGAAATAGAGATAATGTTGAGCCTAGTCAAGTAGATCTCTCAGTTATTAAATATTTTAAAGCAGGTCTTTGATCCCCAAACCCATGCTCTTTCCATTCTGCTGAGTAATGTTCCAACTCCATGACTCACTCTGCACAGGGAGAAGTCTGGAAGGAGCCATCATGTTAGCATCTCCCCCCAGGTTCATGCCACATCTGACCTTCTCTCAGCTCTGGGCTCCTGAAGGCAAAGGATGAGGAAAGTCTTCCACTCCACGGAGGGAAAAATAACATAAAATAAATGGCAAGATATTAATCTTGAGATCATTTCCAGAGAGGTGTTAAGTGCCCCCATTGGCATTAACAGCAATGAGCCTCAAATATCACTTGTACAGCAAGCTGCTTAGCTCGGCAGATAACAAGTCACAGCAGGCCTTCTTGGGTTGCAAGTGTAGTCACTCTGTTTGCCAATTAACTCTTTCCCACATTGCTTTTTATATAACCAGCCAGGGAGCTTTGCTGAGACAGCAAGATCTGTTAGAAAAAAAGCACTGGCCCAGAGTTGGAAGAGATGAGGTGATACAAGCAGTATGTAGTAGTACCAGGCAGGAGTAAGAATAGTAGTAGAATAGTCATTAGTAAGCCAGAGCCCTAGGAGGATCCCAATTTTCTGAAATAAATTCCCATGATTGCTGAACTTCATAACAGTCAATGTCACAGGCAAGACATTGTTCTTTCATCCCAAGAAATTTCAATTTGTCTAAGTTGTTCTAAGCACGCTAGATAAAATATCCTGCTTTCTTTCCAAGCGCACTGCCAGTTATCCTTAAATCATTGGTGATGCCACAGATGAGATTTTTTCAGGAGCATGGTGTCCTAGAGAGGCAGGCCATCTCATCCATTGGAACCACGACTTCCAGTAGGGAAGTCTACTGGATGGTCTTTGCTTGCTTTACCTCCTAGCAACATTTGACATGGCTGACCAACCCACTTTCCATACAACATGTTTTCCTTTGTCTTCCTGACACCATGAGTTCCTGGTGGTCCTCCTACCCCACTAATTACTCTCTCTCAGTCACTTGTGCTGCTCTTCCTTGTTTCTTCAACCTATATATGTTGAAGTATCTTGGGATCTCGCCTAAGGTTCCTTAACTTCTTGCATCTATTCTCTCCCTGTGGAGGGTGCTGATATAATTTATCATCCAACACGGAACCACCTTGAGAGAGTTAAGATGCTAAACCAGTCAATATGTACTACAGGACCACAGATAAGTTTCTAGGTGACCACTTCCTACCTGGCAAATATTCTGAAATCTTTCTCTATATACTCAGGATTCACATACTCATTAATCACCTTAACACTTCTGCTTGGGTTCAAATAGGCGCCTCATTTGTAACATACACAAAATTGAATTCTTGAATTGATCCCAGCACACCTGTTCCTTCATAGCCTACCTCATCCTAGTAAATGGACCCATCTTTTATCTGCCATTCATAAAGCCAGGCACTACCTTTGATTTAGCATCCCTTCCTCCCATTATCCAATTCATTAGCAAGTCCTGTTGACTCCACTACCATCTTGGATAAAGCCACCGCCACCTCTTGGACAGATACTGCAGTAACAACTTACCTGGTCTCTCCTCTTTGATTGTTATCTTTCTATAAACTACTACTCCCCATACTTTGGATAGAGTACATACTCTTTGATGTACAAGACTGCCCACATTTTCATCCTCTCCCACCTCATTAGTTCTACTTCCTTCCACCTCCCATCTCATCCACCCTGCTCCAGTCTCACTAGTCTTCTCAAGGCTTTGCAGCAGCCCTTCTCCACGTGCTGCAAGCTCTGATCCTCAATGGCTAGCTTCTCCTTGACATCCAGAGCACTGCTTAATATAACTTCCTCACCTGGGGTTTCTCATTGGACCACAGAACCCAGCAAATGATTTCACTAACTTCCCCTCCAGACTTTCTCAAGGACCTCATATTACTAGTACCATTTTAGAGTCATAGAAGAGAAGTGACTTACTTACATCCAATGAGTGCCTCAGGGCAGTTGGACTGAATCCTCTAGGGGAACTCCTACTGAAAAAGGCAACACATGCCCCCAATCACTTGTTAATCTTCCGAAAGTAGTTATCATTAAGTGGTATCCTTTCCTCTTTTATCTCCTTATTTGTTTATGCCCTAGCTCTTTTGCCTGACTGTAAACTCCTTAGGGTAGAGACTATGTCCATTTTCCTTGTGGGTACATACTATGCATTCAGCATTTGCTGGAGTTAAGAATGGATGCACAATGAACGAAGAGGGAGAACCTAGGAGGATGAGGATTTCCCTGGAATCCTTTTTAAGGTTGTCCTTCTTTCCAATATCTTCCTTGTTTAAAAAAATATTATGCCACGCTATGTATTTCTTTGATATTCCTCATCACAACTTATACAGGCTTCCTCTCTCTCTCCACTCCCTAGAATATGAGCTCCATATATGAGACCTTATCTGACATATTATCCTGTGTATCCCAATGTCCTACCTTATGCCTAGCACATAGCAGTTTTGTTGTCTAAGTAAATGAAAAAGAGGGCAAGTACCTGCACAAAGAGACAAGTCCAAGATGAGCTTAGATCAATCTTCCATAGACCTTGGAGCTTATTACTAACCCTGTTCATGTGTCAGAGCTCCCCATCTGTAAAGCAAATGCCCATTAAGACCCAGTGTATATAGCATAGGGAGTAAATCATTCTACACATAATTGTTATGTGCTATTTTAGTTTGAGTTCCCAGAAACAATCTCTGAAACAAGGATACCGGTGCAACTGATTTATTTGACAATGAAGGAGACACTGGTGGAAGAATAGGAAAAAAGAAGATAGCCATTAGTGTGGGCAACTGAACTGAATCCCACTGAGGAAAACCAGTAGAGAATGCAAAGTGTGGCTTGGTTGATCCCACAAAAGGGAGAGAGAGCTGGGGTATTTATACACCTGTCAATCTTTGTTGGAGAGCTATACTCCTGGGGCATTAATCTGACATTCTAGGTGCCATGAGGATGACAAATCTCTCTGTAAGAGGAAGCCCTTAAGCAGAGAAATGCAGGTGATAAGGCTGGAAGTGGGTCCAGTGTCACTGTAGTCATAAGGGTGATGATGTGGAGGGGTGTGGGGAGAGGTTTCCAGAAGCATCTGTTCCATGTGACCAGTGTTTGACATCAATGGCCCAGCATCTACCATAATAACCTACATTTAGCAGATACTTGCTTTTGTTCATGGAGCCTCTGAAATGATGTGCAAACTATGGATAATTGTACATTTTTAAGGGAAAAGATGCTAAATGTTGATCATACATTGAAAAGAAATCCATGGTCCCAAAGATTCATATGCTACTGGCATATGAATCTATATGACCTGAGGTTTGTTCCTTTTCTATTCATCTACTTGCAAATATTTTTAAGTCACCATAGAGTAAGCATGAAGGCTGCACCCCTGATGACTCCATAGAGATGTCCAGGAGGCTGAAGATTTTCCCTACCCATGAGAGGGAAGATTTGAGCCAGCTCCCATAGCTTTCCAAGGGGAAGAGGTGCCACCCTAGCATACATCGTGTCCACGTGTAAAATGAAGACAGTAATGTCTACCTCACAAGGAGTCTGGAAGAATTTAGTGGCATAATATACTTAACAGATTTAAGTATCTAACATAAGCCCTGGCACTGCAGTTCCTACAGGGCAAATGCAAAGACCACACTTTTAATTCTTCATTTGGGCACCTAGGATCATTGGACACATAAATACATGCTGGGATGACATTTTAAATAGAGGAAAAATGACTGACAGGGTGAGCAGGCATCTGGACCACAGTGATTTCCGGCCTCTTGGATATTTCCAGAGAGGCCATTTAAAGCCAATGACACACAGAAAGTGCATTTATTGCATTTAGCAGGCTAGTGTCATTGGGATCGGACTCTCTCCAAGTGCTTATGTGACCCTGTGAGAATGGAGACAGCTGCATGGTCAGAAATAAGGAGGTGCTTCAGATGCATTTCCAAATATATCCTTGATGCAGGAGGCAGGTCTCCTAGAAATGGGTCTCCTGACATTTGCCTACAGGATGCCAAGTCAACCTGCTCAGTTGAATAGACTTCAACCTTAGGTACGTTATTTAAAACAAAAACAAAACAAAACAAAACAAACAAAACAAAACAAAAAACATAAGTGGCTTGGCTGGGACAGTTTTGCACTGTCTGCATGTTGGGCAAAGAGCCACCTAGAGAAAGTAGATGAAATCATAGCTTTATAGATCTCTGGGCTAGCAGTATTTTCACGGAATTGCTTAGAAGCATTGCTATAGCCTGGAAAAGAATCAGTTTCCGTTACCAGAAGGCCTGGGCTCAAATTCTGGCCTTAGACTGATGACATGGGAAGCCTTAGACCCGATTGCCCTAAGTGCCCCTGTTTCACCCAGAAAGCAAATCCAGGATGTGAAGACGAGCAAAATGCGTGCATGAGCACATGTGTATGCAGGTGCTGGTAGCTGCTCGAAGCATCTAGCCCAGCCCTCACTTTGAGATTTCACAGATAAGTCCAGTGAGGATAGGAGGAGTTAAGCTAATTGCCTCGCTCATGTTTGTAAGTAAGCAAATAGAGCAGAGGTCGGCAAACTACTGCCCACAGGCCAAATCCGGTCCGCCTGCCTGTTTTTGTAAATGACGTTTTATTGGATGTCAGCCACGCCCATTCATTTCTGTAGTGTCTAAGGCTGCTTTTATGTTACAGCCACAGAGTTGAGTAGTTGTGACACAGACCAGATGGGCCACAAGCCTAAAATATTTACTACCCGACCCTTTAGAGAAAATGTTTGTTGACCTCTGAAGCAGAAGATAAGGGACATTCTGTGAGCTTGTGTCCCTGCACCAGTCTTTAATGACTGTATCTTCCAAAGCTAAGAACATTTCTTTCCCAATATGATGGGAAATAGTAACAGAGGTGACCCTGAAAGAGTCTCAGGCTTGCCTCCCTCTCCCTCCTCACATTCTTTCTTCTCCTCCAACTGTGTCCATCCTCTCATAGGGAAGATTTTTCCCTTTTCCTTTTAAGAGGGTGGTAAACAGATCGGGGCTGAGTTGCTCAAACCAGAGCATCCGATCCCCCTGCAACTGCGGTCCGGTGTGAACATCCCGGCATGGTACAATGAATGGCCTGTCTTCTTGGAGTATCAATTTATAGAAAATTATGCAAAATCTTATTTTCTTATTAAAAAAAAACAAATAAGGAGTTTTTAAAGATTAAGGTGGCTTGAGACCTGCAAAAAAAATATTTCTCCTAATATTCTCCCCTGGAGGCACATGCTTACCCTGTTCTCTGTTGGGATTTTTAGAAGAGAAGTTTGGCAAGTACAATCTTGGTTGGGGCCTGACACATCAGAGCCAGACAGATCTGCATATGACTCTTCATTCCATGCCCAACTGGCTGTGTGTCCTAAATGTCCTGAGACACTCACTGCTTCCTCTGCTAAAGTAGGGTTTGGTAGTGGTGGCGGGGGAACTATCTTCCTGGGGAAGTAGAGGCAAGAGTGAAAAGAGACAATTCAGACAATTCCTATCAATGGTTCTCAAACCTGACTGCATCTAGAAACCACTTGATGAACTTTCGGGATGCCCAAGCCCCACCCTCAGCCAAGTTAAGACAGAATGGAGACTACGGGGCTCACACTGGCATTTTTACAGTCACTCTGGCTAATTCTACCATGAAGCCTGGGTTAAGAAAACACTGATGTATATGGAAGTGTTAGCATGGTGCTGACTCATAATTGGCCATTGCTAAATGGTAGTTTAAGTGATGGTGGGCAAGTGGCACCTAACATTGCCACTCTCCTGCAAGCTCCAACTTGGTGTGGCAGAGAGCCTGAGGTTAACATGTCACCCCACCCATATCATATATTTGCATCGCAGAGCCTAATGGTGCCTTTAAATCACATCATGGAGACAACTTCAGACTCCACCTAATGCCAGCCCCAGGTCTAAGGTGAGTGCTGTTCTCAGTACATCTGGGGTTGGACACTAATACCCATTAACCCACAGGAACACATATCCTTTAAGGACCTGTCAAACACTTCCTGCCCTTTGCAGCCCCCAACGACCTATGAGATGCTCTGAAAACAGATGCTCTCAAGCTCCTCACACTTAGCCCATGTCCAACTGCTTGCTCTGGACACGGAACTAGCATGTGTGTGTACGTGTGTACGTATCCATGCCTGTGTGCATGTGTTAACTGAAGGAGTCCCGACCCTGGAGTCCAAGATCAGAAGTCTGGCTTCTATCCCATCTTGTCCTCGCTTGGGTTCCCCAATGAAGAGCCTGTGTCAGAGTATGCCGTGAGGTCATTTATTTGGGAGGTCATTGCAGGGAACCTGAGTGGAGCACCAGTGAGTGAAACCAGAATATGAATATAAAAATACACCATCAATTTGGTCACCACTGAGAGTGATTGTGGCTTTGCCCCTCCCCAACGTGAACTATGTCTCAGAACCATCCATGTGGGGGGGAATGGAAAGAGGACGATTTCTCCAACATTTCCAGCCCCCGTTGGTCAGCGGTGCGCCCCCTCCAGTGTTAGCCTCTTCTATAGTCCTTAAAAGCTGAGCAAAGGTGTACAGCTACAGCGAGCCAGAGAAGCCCCAGGCGAAAGGACTGCCGCTCCATAAAAGCTGTAGAAACCGCAGTGTGGAATGGTTTGCACAGAATACGGGGCTGGGAGGAGGGGCCACAGTGCAACAAGGTGCTTGATACACAACTTGCCCACTAACTCCCTGCCACAGCCGATGAGGCAGGCCTGAGCTAGGTCCTGTAGGACTTAGTACTGTAGGTACTTGTAGGTGCATGACCTCATTCAGGTCTCCCCAATCCCCAGGAGGCTGGCATCTCTCTCTTCAACTTACAGATGAGAAAGCTGGACCTCAGAGACACCGGGTAACCTAAAGTAGCCAACAGGTGCTGAAACCTGGGCTACCCACCTCGGAGTCCTCTGCTGTCCATCGTTGAGCTGGGAGATGGGGATTCTGGACACATGTCATTGTCATCGTCATGATTCTTGGGGCCGTTGTCTATAAGATCATGTCAATGACCTCTGCCTCCTTTCTGGGCTGTAATGAAGACGAGATAACAAATGTGTGTAAACGACAAAGACATTCAGGAGGACTTTAATTTTTTTTTTTTTTCAAAAGGCAGAAAACAGGGATGCCTGGGTGGCTCAGGCCATGAATGCATGGCCTTCAGCTGGGGTCATGATCCTAGGAGGGGTCCTGGATTAGAGCCCCACATTGGGCCCCCTGCTCAGTGGTGAGTCCGCTTCTCCCTCTATCTCTGCCCCTCCTCCCTGCTTGTGTTCTCTGTCTCTCTAAAATAAATAAATATATTTTTTTCAGGCAGAAAACAAACAATCATAATAGCACAGTCCTAGTAGCAGAGGATGGAAGGCACAGGCCACATCCAAAGCCACATCCAGGACGAGTGGCTCTGCTTGAACAGACAGGCTGCCACAGGATGCTGGAGCTCAGGCAGGTTCTTCCCAGTTTGGGGACAGCCTTTCTCCAGGGTTCCAAGAAACAGCCAAGTAAGTTGGTGGTGAGGGGGGCTGCAGAAGGACAGGGGCTGGGCGTGCCCCTGGTTTGGTTGTCCCAGTGAAACAAAAGCCAAGAGCTCCAATTCTTCTCCTAGGACGTGAAGCAGCTTTGCAATTGAAAGAGGAGCAATCCGCCTGGAGCAATTATGTTTTCATGATTATTCCCTAGCTGCCGTGTCACAAATCACAGTTTCCATCCCGGGGCATGTCGGTGCAGAGCTGGAGATGGCAGTTCCCACCGGTCCTCCAGCGGCCTGCTGCAGCCTGGCCCTGGGAGCTGCAAGCCGGAGGCTCGTCAACAGCGATACCTGCGCCCAGGGTGCAGGCCGGCCCCGGGATGCTGCGCTTCGAGTCAGGGCTTCCCCCCACCCCCCCACCGCCATCCGCAAGGGATGACAAAGGCCCCTTGGCCTGTCAAACTCCCTTGGGGATTTTTCTGGAAAGAAAACCCGTGAAATCCTTGAGGATCTTCGGTGCCCACCTGCACGACGGCTCAGCCGGGAGCGCGGATGCCGGGTGCAGCCCCGACTCGCAGGCACCGACCAGCGCCCCCGGCGCCCCGGGCTTGGATGCACGGGGACCAAAAGGGCCCGACTCGCGCGCGCCCCCAGCGCTGCAAGGCTCATGCCGCCATCAAGTGGCTGCAGGAGGAACTGCACCGGGGGCCGAGGCCACGTCTGCAAAGGGAGCTCTTCTTTTTCTTGCTTTTTTTCCCCCTTTTTTAAAAAATAAATTTATTTTTTATTGGTGTTCAATTTGTCAACATATAGCATAACACGCAGTGCTCATCCCATCAAGTGCCCCCCTCAGTGCCCGCCACCCAGTCACCCCCACCCCCCACCCACCTCCCCTTCCACCACCCCTAGTTCTTTTCCCAGAATTAGGAGTCTCTCATGTTCTGTCTCCCTTTCTGATATTTCCCACTCATTTTTCCTCCTTTCCCCTTTATTCCTTTTCACTATTTTTTATATTCCCCAAATGAATGAGACCATATAATGTTTGTCCATCCTTCCTCCTTTCCCCGCCTGCTTTCCTCCGTGGCCCCATTGCTTTCCTCCTGTCTCTTCCTTCTTTCCTTCCTCCTTCCTTGCCCCGTGACAAATACTGGGATATGGAAATGCATCTGAGACAGCCCTTGCTTTTCCGGAGTCAAGCCAAAGAGGAAAAGCAGAAGGGAAATTATTAAGTTCTGTATTAACTGCCCCCACCCCGTTTCCTGGGCTCCTGGGACTCCCCCCCAACCCCCACCCCCCATATTAGCACAGTGGCTTCTCACAGCGGCCTGGGGGTGTAGCCGAGGTTATTGATGACGTGTTGTCAGATGAATTTCAGTGGCCCTCCAACACATTGTCGATTACCCTGTTGCTAAAATAGATCAGGTGGCTTCAATGTCAGAATCACACCGCTCTTATTTAAGAAGAGCAGATTCCCGCAGAGCATCCTAGGCTGTAAGCTAGGTGCGCAGTAGAAAATGAGGCTTCCACTTAGTTATGGCTTCCAACAACAACAAAATGGTTTATCCCCCCCCCCCAAAAAAAAGATCTTAAACTGGGATCCCTGGGTGGCTCAGGGGCTGAGCATTTGCCTTCAGTGATCCTGGGGACCTGGGAGAACCTGCTTCTCCCTCTGCCTGTGTCTCTGCCTCTCTCTGTGTGTGTGTCTCTCATGAATAAATAAATAATATCTTTAAAAAAAGATCTTAAACTATGTATTTTATCCATTGTTCTATTCGATTGTCTTCTAATTCTTAATTTGTAGAAGTTCTTTGTATCCTGGAGATATCCTTTTGTGTCTTATATGACTTGCAAATGCTTCTGTATGGTCATGTATTTACCTTCTCTCTTTGCAGTCTCTTGGCCATTTTTTTAAATTATTAATATTTGTTTTTAACATATCCAAAGCTGCTAATTTTGTTTTGTTTTGTTTTCCTTTAGAAACTCCTTCTGGGGGATCCCTGGGTGGCGCAGTGGTTTGGCACCTGCCTTTGGCCCATAGCGCGATCCTGGAGACCCAGGATCGAATCCCACGTCGGGCTCCCGGTGCATGGAGCCTGCTTCTCCCTCTGCCTGTGTCTCTGCCTCTCTGTCTCTCTCTCTGTGACTATCATAAAAAAAAAAAAAAAAAAAAAAAAGAAACTCCTTCTGGAAAAAAAAAAAAGAAACTCCTTCTGGGTTTTCTGCTCAGAAAGTTCTCTTCCATCTCAACGTTATGAGTATAGTCCTTTAATAGTATTTTTTTAAACAATTATTTTGTTATTTTATTTTTATGTTTATGTGTACTTCATGTGAATTTATTTTTAAGCTCCCGTTAAGGTAGGCTAACTTCATTTCCATCCAGATATGAAATCAATTATCCCTGCACCATTAAAGAAAAGAAAATCTGTTTTTGTTTTTTTTTCACTGAGCTGAAATGGTACATTTAATCCTAGAATAAGTGCCCATGCATAGATAGATAGAATCTACCTGGTTATGGACATAGTTAGACTTCTCTGCTACCATAGTGCTTTTATCTGGTAGGACAAGCCACCCCTTACCATTTTCTTTTGCAAAATATTCTTAGCCATTCTACTACTTCTCCTTCTCCTCCTTCTCCTCCTCCTCCTTCTTCTTCTTCATCTTCTCCTTCTCCTCCTCTTCTCTTTCTTCTCCTCTTCTTCTTTCTTCTTCTTCTTCTTTCTTTTCTTCTCCTCCTCCTCCTTCTCCTTCTTCTTCTTCTCCTCCTCCCTCTCCTCCTCCTCCTTCTTTTCCTTTTCTTCTTCTTCTTCTTCTTCTTCTTCTTCTTCTTCTTCTTCTTCTTCTTCTTCTTCCTTCTTCTTCTTCTTCTTCTTCTTCTTCTTCTTCTTCTTCTTCCTTCTTCTTCTTCTTCTTCTTCTTCTTCTTCTTCTTCTCCTTCTCCTTCTCCTTCTCCTTCTCCTTCTCCTTCTCCTTCTTCTTCTTCTTCTTCTTCTTCTTCTTCTTCTTCTTCTCCGTCTCCTCCTCCCCCAGCTCCTCCTCCCCCATCCTCCTCCTCCCCCTCCTCCTTTTCCTTCCTTCCTTTCTTCTTCTTCTTCTTCTTCTTCTTCTTCTTCTTCTTCTTCTCCTCCTTCTCTTCCTTCTCCTCCTCCTCCTCCTCCTTCTTTTTCTTCTAAATCTTCTTCTTCTTCTTCTTGAGAGAGAGTGTGCATGCATACAGGGGTAGGAACAAAAGGAGAGAGAGAATCTCAAGCAGACTCCATGCACCCACTGCAGTACCAGACACAAGATTCAATCCCACCATCCTGAGGTCATGGTCTGAGCTGAGATCAAGAGTTGGATGCCTAACTAACTGAGCCACTCAGGCGCCCCAATGCTTAGTCATTCTAAACATTAACTTCTATATCATAAATTTATACATTGTCTGATTTTGTATAGTAAACAAGCATTACTTTTGTTAATTAAAACAGGGCTCATTTCTGTATCTTTTGCAGAGCTTACATTGCAGAGCTTACATTGCTGCTTTGGACACCTGGCAGGAGAGGGCTACCTTACATCTTGGTTCCTGCCATGGGAAAGGCAAAGCCTACATCTCAACCTGCTGGAGGGAATCTGACTGGCCAAGGTCTCTTCTACTGCTGCCAGGGGTGAGGGGCAGAGGATGGGGAGGGTCTCACATAGTAGAAACATGCTGCCAGGAGCCCACTCTGACTAGTAAGCAGTGGTTGTTCTCAGTAAATGGGGTGGCTTTAAGGTAAAGCAGAAGCCGCAGTGGTGTTTACTATGTTCCTTAACCCCAAATTCATTAAAAAAAAAAAAAACATTATTGATTGCTGCTTATATGGCAAGGCTTGGGACTAGGGAACAAAAATCAATACTGGTTACAGTCCTTGCATCCGAAGAGCTCATGGTCTAGTAGGGATGGATCCACATAAGACAAAATCGGTGCCCTACTGGGCAAAAAAGGTCTAAAGGAGACATGTGTGCTATGCCCCGATACCTTTAAAGGAGGAGCAGTTAAGTACCCCCAGGAATCAAGAATGTCATTCTTGGGACTCCTGGGTGGCTCAGCAGTTGGGAGTCTGCCTTCAGCCCTGGGGTGTGATCCTGGAGACCCAGGATGGAGTCCCACATCAGGCTCCCTGCATAGTGCCTACTTCTCCTTCTGCCTGTGTCTCTGCCCATTGCGAAGGTGAAGTAGCACAGTGTCCCTTCCTCCAGGGGACCCCATCTTTGCTCAGTTCAGTGGTAAAAAGGTGATTACTCTTGTGTGTATACGCACTCTTATGTGTGCACATGTGTGCACGTTGGCCTGGTGCTGCACAGTGGCCTACCCAGAAACCACAGGCTTGGGTTGAAGAGAGAGACCACAGGATTTAGGAAGGAAGCAGCTCATACACATGCCATTCTTCTTCCCTGTCTTCAAGTGACAACACAGGCAAACACTTCACACAGCCTTTCCCAAAAGACAAAGTTCTCAGTGTCCCAGGAAATGGGAGCTTATGGCCTGAATAAAGACTCCGCTTCATGCTGTACCACCTTCTCCCGCCTCCCTCCCGACACACAAATGCTGTTTGTCTGAAAGTTTATCTCAACTGGAGGTTTTCAGGAAGGGCCCCTTGACATTGCCGTAGATCCTGTGTTATGCTTCAGCTGTTTTTTGATGTTTGTTCACACAGATGAAGTCATGAAGATCACAATCTAGGGCAAGATGATATTTTCTGCGGTAATTATTGTTCTTGGAAATAGGAGACCAGAGCATGAGAGAGTGTGAGGGATGGGAGGGATTAAGGCAGCCATCCAACACCCCCACGGGGTTAACTCCTGAGGGAAAAGAGGCCCAGAGAGGTGACGTGACTTGGCCAGGTTCACACAGCTAGTTCGTTCTGCACAAATGCGTCTAAAGAAAACTGTTGGAGGGACGCTTCATCACCCCATCAGCATGCAATTATATGGAGCCTTCCTTCTGACGGAATAGTTCACTTCTTTTTTCCCAAACCTCAAGTCAGGGTTAGCTACAATTTTTTTTATGTGAAAGTTTGCAAATATGAAATTCCAGTCAGGGGGGTGGAATCCTTCCAAAAATGTAAAGGATATACGTTTCTTTTCTCTCAAAAAAAGGTTTCAACCAAGGAAAGGCTAATTAGATGGGGAATACTTGTTTCCCACTGCACAGGCCTCCCTGAAGAAAAATTTCCCCAAACACTCCCGTCGCGCTGCCTATTGCTCCCTGTGGTGAGCCCCAAAAATGATCTAACTGGAAAGTCTGGGACAAAGCATGGAGTTTCCAGAGCTCATCTTTCTGCTCCCCCTTGACATCCAGTAACTGCTGGCAGAGGGCAGTTGTGTTCTCGGCCATTAGAATAAGGTCCTACCCCAAAGAGAAACACGACTTTGCTAGCACATCAGTGGCTGGTGGGAAAGCCAGCCTCATTCTGGGGAACAATTTTAGGAAGACCAATGTTGCCTGAACCTCATTAAGAAAGCAGGCATGTTGTTCTCCGTCTGTCAACCCCTTGTGTCTCTTGTTGATTCTGAGCTCTGACAGGGAAAGGGGATGCGCTGTGTTCACCGCTTCCATCAGAGAACGTCACTGTGGGTTAGCAGTGGCTGATGTAAAGACTGAGAAGCTTCCTCATGTTTCTGCAAATGTCAAGTTGGTCTACAATTTCATGTGAAATGCAAATGCTTTTCTTCATCATAGTTGAAAGATGTTTCACAACTCAACACTCTTTTTTTCTCCACTTTGCTCTTTGGACAGAAGAAGAGCAGAAATGTATCACTGATGAGAACTTAGTTTGGCCTTCAAATCCAGCCACTGAGGAGAACAGTGCAGGAGCCAAGCAGAACCAGAAGGTCTGGGGAACTCATGGGCTTCTCCCACTGACCCCTGGATTGTCTCCTCTGTCTTCCTTGAAGTTCATACAATCTGAGAGGGTTCTCAAACATCACATGCAAACCACTTTGAGGAATTTTTTAAAAAGATTTTATTTATTTGTTCATGAGAGACACACAGAGAGGCAGAGGCTTAGGCAGAGGGAGAAGCAGGCTCTCTGTGGGGAACCTGATGCAGAACTCGATCCCCCAACCCCAGGATCACACCCTGAGCCAAAGGCAGATGCTCGATCACTGAGTCACTCAGGTGCCCGAGGAATCTGAAACCCTGCCACCATACCCCTGACAAGGGTTTGGCTTTCCACTGCCAGGGATCCTGGGTTTCATCAAACCAAAGGTAGCCTGGCCCATTTTTCAACAAATCCATCTGCAAGGAAGTTTTGTTGTTTTCTCATGGCATTCTGAAAGTGGCCTTCCTGAACTCCATCTAAATTCCACTCCTTATGAGGCAACACTGCAATTCATAAAGTCTAAGATGCACGGTTTTTACATTCTACCTCTGAATCTGGAGTGTCCCTTAGCAGCTGAAGGCTTCTTAGGACAGTACTTGGGCAGTGACGTCAGTCCTTGTTGCTTGTGCACCTTTGAGCTTGGCTCTTCTTTCAGTTGAACCGTGTGGATGCCTTTGGAATAAGGAACATAAGTCTGCTTCACAACCTAAAAAAACTTAGCAGTTGAAACTTTCTGAAAATCACAAAAGCACTGAAAAAAAAAGTTAGGAAGGCATCCTGAAAAAAAATTCTGGAGGCAATAATGAAGCACTCTAAAGATTTTATTTATTTATTTATTTATTTATTTATTTATTTATTTGAGAGAGAGAGAGAGGGAGAGAGAGAGAGAGCTTCCTGTTTGGGAGCTGATGGAGGAGCAGAGGAAGAGGGAAAAGCAGACTCTGCAGGAGGGAGCCCAATATGGGGCTCAGTCCCAGGGCCCTGAGATCATGATCTGAGCCAAAACCAAAAGTTGGATGTTTAACCAACTGAGCCACCCAGCAGCCCCAGTACTGAAGCACTTCAGACACTGCCTTACAATGTTCTTATAAGAAGAATAAAATTGATGGCATGATACAACAGAATTGCTTAACTGATATACCTAATACATTGAATGCAACAAGTTTTTAGGAAATGGACTATCTGTTGGTTTAGGATGTGCTAGTAACTGCTAAACCTTTTCCATTTAATCCACATGGAAACCTAATGAGGCAGTTAGTACAGGTACACTACCCTCTATCTACAACTCCTGGGGCAAGATGCATTTTTAAATTCATAGCTCTCTTAATTATTTTAGATAGATAATAGAGTATATATATTGTATTTAATGTAACCATTAGCAGAGCCTGGGATATTATGCTTTAATCAAACACATTAATATTTTATAGTGAAACACATGCATATTCACACAAAGCTGGAGAAAACCACAATAAGCTCATGCCAGTTCAGGTCGAGTTCAGCTGTCAAGTGAGCTTGCCATGGACTTATGAAAATATTTTCTGTTTTTGGATATTTATGGATTTCAGAAATGCAAATGAGGCATTTTGGATTTGTATTACTGTTTCCTTTGTGCACATAAAGAAAGTGAAGCTTTTGAAGTATTTTCCCTGGTGCACACATCTCAGAAGTATGAAGTCAGGTGTGAGACACAGGTCACCCTACCTCCATAGTACATCATGCATCAGGGTCTTGACCATGACGCTTGATGGCCTTTGGTGGAATAGCATCTGTCAGTGGTTGAGGACCACTACCATGGGTCCTGAGTCTTCTCTCCTGCAGATTAACCACCTGGGTGTAAGCACTGCCTCAAATCTCCCTCTCCTCTGAACACACAGCTGTTCCCCACCCCAATCCCAATCATTATAAAATGAACAGTCTCCCACCATGAGAGAGAGGCTTATCTGCTTACAGAGAAGGACAGAGAGGTGTGGTTAGGAAGTCCACCCTCTAGCAGCCCCTGCCACTTGCTCAATGGTTAAAAACAAAACAAAACAAAAACAAAAACAAAAACAAACAAAAACAAAAAAAACTCTAAGCAGATGATGTGGCTCCTACTTTTATAATACTCATAATTTTAGAGGAAGAGAGCCATTTTTGGTTCCAAACTCAGGCTTGAGAAACTTCCATTCAAGTTCTAATGAAACCATAATTCCTATCTAACTTCCCCTGGAGAAGTTACAAATATCACAGGAATTTTAGTAATAATAAAGTACAGGCTCTGTAGCCAGTGTCTCTGAGTTGAACCCCAAGCTGTCACTTCCTAGCTGGGTGACCCTGAGGAAAACTTAACCTCTCTGTGCCTCAGGTTTTCCATCGAACAAATGAGAATAATACTGTTTCCTGCCTTTGAGAGTTGGAGTGAAAAAGAAATGATTTCCTGCATGCAACTCTGAAGCTAGTGTCTGGCCATACTATGGACTTGATGAAAGTGAACTTCATCATCATCATCATCATCATGGGTATATTTAATATATGACATTTAATATACAATATCCCAGAAAGGAAAACGGGTAGAACCAAATTTATGAGCCAGATCTCTCCATCTCTGAAGCTCAGAGTCCTAAGTTTTAGGCTGCCCTGCTTCACATGTCCAGTTGTGAGGCCTGAAAACCAATCTACCCCTGATGTCGTGGGCTCCTTCCAAAAACCACTCTAAGGAGCAAAACTATGTCTTTTCCTATCTCAGAATTAGTGACCTGGTGCAAAACAAAACAAATACACATGGCCATCTCCATGGAGTCTCCTTGGTAAATTGTAATTTATTACATCTGCCTCAACACTCTTATTATTAGGCTTTCCTACAGGTAAGAATTCAAATGATACACTAAAGAAACAAAAGTGGCTCTAACAGTCTTGTATTCAAAGAGATCGCACCCTCATAGAAGTTACAAAATGTGCACAAATACATTAGAATATAGTACAACGTATATGTATATGCATGTTATGTGTGCTTATGCATATATGACAGACTCTTGACACTTTGTGATCAATACCTATTTGCTATGTCTGAATCTATTTTTATTAGTTGATAGAGGATCATTTTTATTTACTGTCTGCTGTGGATTCTTAGATTTTTAGGAGTCCTAACTTGTTCATGTCTGTATCCATATTGCCTCTAAAATGAAAGCTTGATGACACATGCGTGAATTAATGAATAATAAATGAATGAATGAATGACTTGTGGTCTGCAGTTTCTGAAGGGATACAAGTAATTTTAACCTGTCGGTTTGTGCTACTATGGCCTCTAGAGCACACTGGGAGCATTTCCACAGTCAGTTTACCAGCTATCCTTTCGCCACACCCAAGGGCCCTCATCTGGCAGTGCTGGGAAATGTTCCCGCAGGGGCTCCCTGCAAGAGGTAATCTAAGACCTTAAAGAAAACAAGGATGACTTTTTTAATTGCCTCGCCAAGGTGGGAATGGGAAGTTGAAATAAAAGAACGGTTCATGAATGCACATTGCCTTAATAGCACACGCAAGCCCTGGGGGTGAACCTGTTTTGGTAATTGAAGTGTAAATAAATTCTGATTTCCCCTATAATCCTAGAGGAATTTTAAGGGGACTCCTATTGAGCCACTTTGTAAACGTGTGTTCACATTATCACCACCTTCAGGAAGCTTTTCTTAGCTATTGCACACCTCCTTTGATGGGTCTTTCCTCTGAACTTGTAAGGTGGCACTGTACCTAGTGGTGGTGTCTGGGCCATGAAATCCAACCCAGATTCAAATCCCACCTCTCCCTATACTAGCTATGTGACTTTTGCAATATCCCAAGCCCTTTTTAAGTCTATACAGACTTACTGGAAAATGTGAATATCAATCAATAGCACCTACCTCATAGAGCTGTTTTAGGAATTAAAAGGTAGTCTGGATGGAAAGTACTCAGCTCATTGTTTGACAGTGTTGTCTTTAAAAGATCTAAAACTATTTATTAGTACTATTTATTGCCTTGATAACTTGCATTGAATAATAGATGTTCCTTAGGTTGTAATTTAAATATTTAATGCATGTTTGTTTTGTCTTCTTGATGGCAATAACCACATATTGGATTTGTATTGTGGTCTTGAGTGATTAATGTTTTTTAGCAAGATGGGGTGATTCTTGGCAAAATTTGTGAAGTGACAACAAGCCATGTAGTATAGTGGCAAGAGTATTTGTGAGGCCTCTTTTATCTTCTCTGGCCAATGCCTCCCCAAGCCACCTCTTGCCCATCCTGGTAGACTCTTCTCCCAGGTTCACAGAATGAATTGGATCTTGTGATATTATCCTGCAAGGGGAAATAAAGTTTGCTAAAATCAGCTGATTTTATGATTGGGAGAATATTCTGGAATATCTGGGTGGCCCAATGTAATCACAGCATCCTGAAATGGGGAAGAGGGAGGCAGAAAGACCAGAACCAGTAAGACAGCATCAAAAAGACCTAGTAGGTGAATGCTATTTTAATGGTGGAGGAAGGAGCCATGAGCCAACGAACAGACAACCTCTAGAAGCTCGAAAAGCCAAGGAAATGGAATCTCCTCTGAAGCCTACAAAAAGGAACCTTGTACTGTTGATAGCATGATTTTAGCTTGGTGAGGTCCATTTTGGATTCCTGATCTCCAAACTATAAGATACTTGATTTGTGTTCTAAGCCACTGGGTATACGGTAATTTGTCCCAGAGCAATAGGACACTAATGCACAGACCCTTCAAGTTAGATAATGCTGGATCTCTCAGGGACAGTGTTCACTCATAGAGCATATCCAGATGGCCCGCAACAGTATAGCCAGAGAGAATGTGACCTGGGGAGTCAAGGAGGAGGAAGATGAGCAGAGCTGGAACAGGGATCCTGGGCACTAGGACGGGATGACAGGATGAACTGAACAATAAGAAGAACAAATGGCAAGGTAAGGAGCTAGGAAGATCAATGGCAGGGTGGGATAGGATGCAGGAGCAAGGGCTGTGGGGTTCAAGACTGACATTGAGAACAGTGGGAGGGATGGCAGGCAGAAATGGTTGGCTGTGTTGTGACAGGGCAAGGATGTGCCTGCCATTTCACAGTTCTGGAAGCTCTCTCATGGGAGGGGACCTGACAATTCATCACACTGGGAGCCGTGGTTCCATGTACGATGTGTATCTGTAGCTCCTATGACACTATCCATGGCCCCTGATACCAAATCGTCTCTGAATATATGTTGATGAACAGTGTGCCTGAAGACTGTGACAGTGTTCAGTGTGATGATTTCATGTGTGAGATGTGGAGTCTTCTCATGATGGTACATCTTTCTTTTTTTTTAAGATTTTATTTATTTATTCATGAGAGACACGGAGAGAGAGAGAGAGAGAGAGAGAGAGAGAGACAGGCAGAGGGAGAAGCAGGCTCCATGCAGGGAGCCTGACGCAGGACTCAATCCCAGGTCTCCAGGATGATGCCCTGGTCTGAAGGCAGCGTTAAACTGCTGAGCCACCCGGGCTGCCCCTGTACATCTTCCTTTTCATCATATTCTTAATATCTCACTTCCTGGAAGAATGCCAACACCAACCAGACTCCACGATACAGTGTGTTCTTATAAAATTTTACATCAACCAACAGAGAAACAATAAGCTTTCCTTCCTTCCTTTCACCCTTCCTTCATTTCTATTGAAATCCACATTCTAGAAGCCCTGAACTCACCAGAGAATGCAAATTCCACAGAAAGCATGAGACCCAGGGAGATGTGACACATGGAAGGTGGCAAGGACCTATTTTAGTTTTCCATGATGCCAAGAACAACCAACCTCACAGTCTTCTCCCCTCGGTTTCTTGTCTTATTTTCTGACTTTCCTTGATCTCTCCTGGCTCTCAAACATAAAAGCTCTTCTCTATGTGCAGTATACTTGGAACAAGATGGTAGCATCAGGCCCCAGGAAATAGGTATAATCCTGGCCACATACGATTGGAAAAGAGAGGCAACCTTCTGGTGCAATTTCTTTTTATTTACCACCAACAATACCTAATGCTTAATACCAGCGTAAGGTATGAGGAATCTTATTTTTAAACTGGATGGACTAAATAAATAAATAAAACAAGAATGTCAGAAGTAACTTGGAAGCACAATGGTGTACCTCACATTGGAATGCTATTTTATGACAGTTGCCTAAGGACTTCCAGGGATATTATTAAACCCTGCACATTGCATTCATTTATACTGCAGAGAGAACATGGGGCTGGGGCTGGCCGTGAGCCCACAGGAACTCTGGGCTCAAATTTCTTTCCAACTGACTGCGTGTTCTTGGATAAGTCTCTTCCTGTCTCTGACTATAAGGTCTTCTGGCTCTGTGGCACCCAGCCTTCACTGCAGCAGTAAAGCTCCATATCTATTTTGCTCTAGCTAAGGGTCACTGTCATTTTTCCAAGGATGCCTTCATGGTCAGGAAATCTGAGGACTGAAGCCAGTGTATCATGGTGACAAAATGTTCTTGACCACCTGATGGAATGGACACAGACCACAGAGAAGCAAAAAAGGGCTAAGGAGTTGTATCATGTACAGCAGTCTCTGGGGGCATTTACTAGCTCCCAAGGCTGCTGCTTATCTTTCACAAGATGCTGAGCTACCCCCACTGCCTTCTTTAAAAAAAAAAAAAAAAGCATTTATTTATTTATTTGAGTAAGAGAGAGCGAGCGAGCGAGAGAGGGAGCATGAGCATGGGGAGAAGCAGAGGGAGAGGGACAAGCAGACTCTGTGCTGACTCCTGAGTGCAACACAGGGCTTGGTGTCACGACCCTGATCAGGATCATGACCTGAACTGAAATCAAGAGTCAGACACTCAACTGACTCATCTACCCAGGCACCCTTCTACTACTCACCTTCTTAAAAAAATAAATAAATAAATAAATAAACTTCAGTGCAGTCATATAACCTTACAACTGCAAGAACCTCACACATAATTTATATCAAACCACTGTTTCTTCCCAATATTCAGCACACTCATTTACGAGTGTGAAGAATCTGGCCCATGACTCCATTCTCATTAAGCAGTGGGGCCGAACTTGAACGCAGGTACCCCCCCCCCCAGCGGATTCCTGCTCTTTCTGTTCCTCCAAAGACTATCCTTATTGGAGTCACTGTATTTGGCTAGAATGCAGCCCAAGGAAGTCCTATAAACTGTTGCTTTGTAAAGTGTTGTCTGTGATCCAGCAGCATCGACATCAGCTGGAAACTTGTTACAAATGCCCCTCAGGCCCCTCCCCAGACCTACTCAATTAGAATCCAGCTTTGTGATAAGGCCCCCAGGCAGTTCCTGTGCACATTAAAGTTTAAGAAGCACAGCTTAAACTGCCCTTAATTCAGGGCAAACATCACAGTTCTCTGTCAGCCCTCTAGCTTAGCCGACCCACACTGGGAATCATTACAGTTCAGGGTGGCCCAAGAGGACCATCGTGGTCACTTATAAATCAGCATTAGCAAGTGGATCTTTGGTCCTCTGTACAGAAAGCTGTGACCTCCGTGGGAGAGGTCTTCATGATTTTCCATCTCCACTCAGGAATCAACATACATTTTGGTATCTAGGAAAGGAGGAGATGTCTTTTTTTTTAAATTATTATTAAAATATCAAATGACTGTGACTCTTTTGTTAACTTTTGCTTACTTGGCTTTGGCTTTGGTTTCATGAAACCAAACCTCCTATTTACATAGGGTTTACATAAGGCTCATTGTTCTTTCCATGGCAAAAAGAGGCAGCCTGGGGAAGAAAAAAAGGAAAGAGCACATGGGGCCCAGAGTCCCCAGAGCTGGATTTCAATACTGCCTCAACTCTTCAATAGCTGTGTGACCCAAAGCAGAACAGTTTACCTCTCTGAACCTTACTTTCCTTGCCAGTAGAATTGTTATGCCAATAATAACTAACTTACGAGAACCACGAGAAACGATCTATATGAAAGTTCCCAGCCTGTGGCAAGTAGTCAGTAGGATGCAGAGCTGTGTGATGCAGAAAGGTAGTAACTGGAGCAGGCAATAAATACTTCATGAGTATCCACAATGTGGGGAGACACTGAATACAACAGCAAACAAGACAGATATAGGATCTGCCTCGACAGAACCACTGTCCATTGAGAAAGTAAGACAGGAGATGATATAGCTCACAGTGACGGAGTGCTTGCTGTGTGCCTCACTGTACACAGGACTTTACATAGATCAGCTGATTTAACCAGCAGTGCTACCCAAGGGATACTAGGTACTGGCATTAGCCCATTCTACAGATGAGGAAACCAAGGCACACAGTGATTAAGTAGCCTGGCCAAGATACATACAGTTAGTAAAT
The DNA here is from genome assembly GCF_053574225.1 of Canis aureus. Taxonomy (NCBI): domain Eukaryota; kingdom Metazoa; phylum Chordata; class Mammalia; order Carnivora; family Canidae; genus Canis; species Canis aureus. Next base: position 27,540,148 of record NC_135624.1, on the reverse strand, counting down.
AGGAGATCCTAGGTTATGAGCCCAGACAGGTCGGGTCCTCGAGCCCACGTACTTAGGCTCTGTGTTAACCTGCTTTGCCATAAGTTGTGACAAAATATATATATAAATATGTGCTCAAAAAGTAGATGGCCAGAGAGCTAGGAAAATGTCCCAGGGAGCCTTAACCTTGTCTGAAGAGTCAAAGAAGGATCTCTGAGGAGCTGATAAGGATGAGAAGAAGGAAGTGATGGGAACCCAGGTAAAAAAGGGGAAGAATCATCCCAGCAGGGCAGAAATAGGGCTGAAGACCTGGAATTAACCCAGAGACTGGTTACTCTAACAGTAGGAGGTGACAGAACAGGGCTCGATTCCTGAGGAAGACGGCAGCTCAACACAAACAAATAAGCAAAACAGTGACCAACAAATACACTTGCAAATCAACCTCTTGTGTGCCACTCTGCCACGTAGGCATTCCCAGTGTTCAGTCTTGGCCAGCATCTGTCTATACGTAGCATTTCAAGAGATGACAAAGGAAGCACAGGTGAGCTGGCCAGGAGAAGGACAAAGACTGAGGGCTTTGGCATGGAGTCTGTCCGTGGAGCCACTGGCTCCATCCTGCTCCACCTTGAGAAGATGATTTGAAAGTGCTTTCTAAACCTCCGTTTCCCCATCCAGAAAGAAATACGTAAGATACCTACTTCTGACCGTGGTGGTGACTGTCAAGGAAGCCCTCCCTGCATGTGTGGTGCCTGAGACGTGGTATGAGCTCAAGGAATGTTCTCTCCCTTTTCTTCTCACGATTCAGTTAGAACCAGGAAGCTGTGTAGAGAAATCAGACACAGTCCCCAGCACCGGGGTCCTCTTGGCTCATCCTCTGGTTTTTTACTGTGATTGGTTTTTCTGATGCTTTAACCATCACTGAGTTAGCAAGCTCTGTCACAGAGCCCTCAGGAGACAGTTTTTAAAAATATATGCATTTGGAAAACAAAACAAAACAAAACAAAACACAACAACATGAATTTGTTAAAGATCCTTCGGAGAAAGCAAAGCTCCAATTTTGAAGAAGACGTTCAAATGCCCTATTGGTATCTCTCCTTACAAAGAAACTAACAAAAAAATGACACGGGCAATCAAATTATAAGAGGACGGCTAATATAATTAACATTGACATCAATGTAGAAAAGACAATTGTTCTAGCAGTACACAGTAAAGGGATATGTATGACTTCAATCCCAAATGCCGGAGAGAGAAATTTGGGGTTTAAAAGGCAAAACTGAGGGAACACCTAGAACTTCAGAACTAGAAATCAACTTCAAGAGTGTTAGTCAAGCCCTCCAGTTTCCAGTGAACATGAGCGATTTTTAAAGCTGAAATAAGGTCAATTGGGGTTATTGGCAGACTTAGGACTTGAACTTAGGCCTTGTGGGGTAATCAAAAGGCAGCGTGTCCAGTGCCAATAGTACTGATCAGCTAAGGAGATTTGCTAGTCAACACAAATAGTTCAAGTTTCAATGTTTATGCAGAATGCTGTGGAGAGGTGACAACTCAGGGAACTTACTCTTCTTGGAGAGAGAAAATGGAATTAAAACTACTATAAACCAGCAAAGTCTCCATTCAACAAATTCTAGAACATATTCTCTTTCCTAATAAGTGCAATAATTCTCACTGACCCTTTTGTGGGAAGTTAGTAAAGTTTGCTTAAATTTGCATGTGATTTCCATACAGGTCACTCAGTTCCAAACCACATAGGTGGGTAATCACAGGCCTGTTCCTGTTCTGGTGCTTGGTCATTAGGCAAGAATGCCAAGTGCCTTGGCCTCTGCCAGGCAAAGTCATCCCCCAAGAAAAGCAAGACCACTTGCCATCTTTCCTCCTAATCCTGGTGCCCTTCAGAGCCTTTCAGAAAGCTACAAAAGACTCCCTGGTACAGTAATGCAGTGTGTGGTCTGAAGACATCAGCTATGAAAGATAATTGAAGACACTGGAATTTGGGCTGGGCATTATATGCCACTGGGAAATTACTGTTAATTCTGATGGGTATGATAATGTATTCTTGTTATGTAAGATAATAGTCTCATTTTTTACAGTTGCATTCTGAAATATTTGGGAATAAAATGCCATGATGTATGTAATTTGCTTTAAAATATGCACTTCTTTAAAGCACTAAGCAATCTCGGGGTGGAGTTTTTTGGGTTTTCTATGTACAGTATCCTGTCATCTGCAAAGAGGGAGAGTTTGACTTCTTCTTTGCCAACTTGAATGCTTTTATTTCTTTTTGTTGCCTGATTGCTGAGGCTAGGACTTCTAGTACTATCTTGAATAGCAGTGGTGAGAGTGGACATCCCTGTCATGTTCCTGATCTTAGGGAAAAGGCTGCCGGTGTTTCCCCATTGAGAATGATATTTGCTGTGGGCTTTTCGTAGATGACTTTTAAGATGCTGAGGATTGTTCCCTCTATCCCTACACTCTGAAGTGTTTTGATCAGGAATGGATGCTGTATCTTGTCAAATGCCTTTTCTGCATCTATTGAGAGGATCATATGGTTCCTGTTTTTTCTCTTGTTGATATGATCAATCACATTGATTGCTTTATGAGTGTTGAACCAGCCTTGCATCCCAGGGATAAATCCCACTTGGTCATGGTGAATAATCTTCTTAATGTATTGTTGGATCCTATTGGCTAGTATCTTGTTGAGAATTTTTGCATCTGTATTCATCAGGGATATTGGCCTATAATTCTCCTTTTTGGTGGGGTCTTTGTCTGGTTTTGGC